>NW_022280132.1:803495-815813 GCF_004355925.1 Anarrhichthys ocellatus
GGGAAGCATTACAATATTTTTCCAGGCTCACGATGGTCAAACTTCTACCCCACTGAGTCTTTTGATTATTCGGGAACAAACCCGGACCCTTGTTATTAGAGCCAGAAAAGCTTAAAGACCTTCAATAGAGGGGGACAACAAGGGAGGATCCACGGCAGATATTTTTCCACTGTCGCTTTCGCCATTCCTCTGCCTTTGCATGCACCATTTGAAGGCTGTTTTGTTGCCATGGCAGTTTAGTAACCCCTACCCTCGGCTTCATCTTTGTGTCGAGAAAGGTTTAAAAAACCATCTCTACAGGAATAGGAGTGTAATTGGGAGCTTGCATGTGACTGTGTGTGTGTGTGTGTGTGCACGCTTTGGATTGGCAGAGCGCTGGGAGTTTTCCCCCTTTACCGGTAACAGGAGCTCCTTGATGCCAGCTAGCTCGACATTTTCCAGCCCTGCTCTCTGGCAGTGCCAAACCCCCTAATGCAATTCTGCAGGGGGAACGTCTGATTGTGTTTATTGTGCTGCCACGGTCCACGCTAGACATGGTGGTTCAAAATTTGAATTTGTAAACCTAATTAACTCATCAAGAGAGCCACTAAAAATATCCCCGGGAGCTAATTAAAAAATGTTGAACAGACAGAAGGGAGACGGACTGTAGTGAATCCAGATAAATCCTGCACTCTGGGTGGACGCTGCAGCACAGTGTATTATAATCACATCAAGTGATGTATTTTCAATTTATACACCGGTTCAGCATTTTTACCTGCGCGTTACCTTTAGTTGCTTCTTTTAACGAGAGTGAGATGTGAAGATTGACACCAATCTCATGTCTGTGTATTTAGCACAAAGCTGGAGTCAGGATGTGTTTAGCCTAGCTTAGCATAAAGACAGCTATAGCTTTGCTCTGTCCAAACGCACTCTGTCTTGTTTGTTTAATCCGTGCATGAAAAGAAATGTAAAAATGACAATTTGTGGTTCATGGGAAGTTGTGTGCTGGTGTCATTGTGTCTGTACACCAAAGTCAAGTCTTGTGTTTGCTGACAGTAACTGGCAACTTTATCTAAGAAGGAAAATCCGGCTCACTGCTGGTCACTATTCTCACCTCAATAACAATGTTTCAGTTTAAAAACATCCGGTATCTGCCGAAGGTCTAAAGGTGTTTTCGGACTAGGCAATGTACATTTTAGACTTGGAGTAACTTCTTAAAAAGCCACTGCACAAGACACGAGCAGAGGGAAGATGCTGACTGAGAAACGTTTTGGGGTGAATAAACACAGATTTTATACTCAAAAGGTGAAATCTGCACACATAAAGTAACGCAGAAGTTCACTTTGGGTTCAGTCTCAACACCTTAAACCTGCAATGGTCATTTTTTTGGGCCACTTCATACAAGCGAGAGTGAGCCAACCAATAGTTACATTTTAATGGAAACTATTGAGACGGGTGAAAAACTTGTGTTTTCACCATTAACAAAAGGGCAAATACAGCACAGAGCAGTTTCTTCCATATTTAAAACAATGAGATGGAGTGTGATGATTTGAAACAGCATTACATCACTCAGACAGCTGGTTACTGCAGACGTTAGAGGTCACCCTGCTGTTATTAGTGATAGTTATGGCGCAGAGACTGTGAGCCACAATGACCACACACACTCATTCCATAGAACTGTATTTTCATTACAAATGTTCATAGTAAAATCACATGTCGATGCCGAAGTCTCTGCAACAGATCACATTACACTTCACGCTTAAAATGGATTAATGAGGCAGAGGAGGCCACGTGCTACTGTTCTCACACCGTTAACAAAAACTAAATACATCGAGCAACTTTTAACAAGAGGTGGAACTGTATTTATTTCCATTTTATTTTTCCAGTGAATATTCAGCTCTCCTCACACTTCGAGGCTTATAATGACGGACGGAACAGTTGGGCCGACGTTCAGAGAAAGCACAAGCTCAGAGTTTTAGATTTATTCATGAGGAAAATTTATCAAGCAGAAAATGTAAAGACTGGCTGTCTCTGCTGAGGGTCGAGAGGGCCCGACCAAAAGAATATAGTGATGTAATGAACAGGCCTTACTGTGCAATGCAGAATATTAAGTAAGTTGAAATATAATTAAATCAGAAAGGCGCACACAGTAGAGAGCAGATCTCCTTCAGGAGTGTCCGCAACGACCACTGCAGTAGTGTGTCAATGAATACGGACCACAATTGCCCCCCTGCCTAAACCACAAGCATAGACGCGTTTACCACAAGTCTCACGCAACAGACACACTCTCATTCTGATCTATGCAGCCGTCTGTACTCGCTCCGTTGCAGCTAAACTGCATTTCATTGTTTGGCTTTATGTTGGCTGTTTAACGCTTCCTGGTTTTCCACAATTTGGAACATGCGAGAAAATCAAGAGAGGAATGATTCACAGTCCGTAGCAGAAGCAAGAGTCCAAACTGAAGCAGTTGTTGATGAAGGCCCCCCACCGGCCACTACCTATTAGGCTAATGGGTCTCTTAGTGTGCGAGATAAGATGTGGACAGTCGGACAGACAGACACAGAGATGCACGCACACACTCATGCACGCTCACAACCAAACACATACTCTCCTGGCGGAGACAATAACAATGAACAGTATCACTAATCAAACTTCATTAGTAAATATTCTCAACAAGTGACTTCATTTTAGGGAAGAAAACATTATAGGACTTCCCAATGCAAGAAAGGCTGCATTAAAAAGCAAACATTTACCCCCTGTGGGCCTGAAACATGGCTCTACATGACGCTCAATGTTACTTCTGAGCCAGCAATGAACAGTCAACCATTCGTGGTAAACTGTGGCTGTGTCTTAAACCATATTTTTGGTGAAATATGTAATACGAGATATTTCAAATTTAGCCAATAAAAATATCTGACAAATCAACCTTTCTTTGCGTTTATGACGGTACCTTGATTCGATCTTATCTGAGCAGAAAGGAGAAGGAAAAATAAACGTATTAAAACAATATGAAAACATACTTTCATGACTTACAGGAACCTCATTCAAAACTCCCATCTGTAGATCACATACTTTAACCTCACAACCATTCACAGCCGCAAAACTAAACAATGTGCAAGTCATCCCTCCCAAGATGCTCAGTTAGATCAAACCACAGGGCAACAGAATAAATCAGAGCTAATAAGCAGTTTTCAATTCTATTAGGAAGTCAGAAAAGTAAAAAGAGCACTCAGAGACTTTGACAGACCTCCGTGTGTCACAACTGCTGGAGACAGAAGACATTACAGGTGGTGGAGGATATCTGAACACAGACTTCATCTGCCTCGTCTCACTTTTCCTTCACAAAATCCTTCCCAGATGTGGTGGCAGCAGCTGTATGTGAGTGAAGGATGGTGTGGTGTGAAGGAGGTGGCAGTGGAGGGTCTATTGGTGGCAGTGGTGGGCCGTCAGGGCCTGCAAAGCCTTCTCTGCTGGCCTAAACAGAATCACAAAGTTATAGCTATTTTATAATTTAGTAATTTTTCTGAAATACACTACATGTATTATAATTTATAAAAATATTTTTCCCATTATCTTATTTTGTCATTGCACAGCTCCTGTCTTCCTCAGTTGCTCTGCTTCCAGTGCAGCTTGCTTTAAGTAGAGCTTTTATCCAATCAGATTCCACCTCTGTGTGTCTAGGTAAGAACAGAGGCAGAGGCCTGCAGACTCTCAAGTGCAGCCATGTGCAGTTTAAGTGAATGGGGACGATATTATTGATTGTCATAGTGTTCAACCAATCAGATCTTTAGTTTGAAATGCACGGCCCGCCACTGATTGGTGGGGAGTCTTTATCTCAGTGCCAGGGCTTTTTAGAATTGGAACTGCATCGATGGACGGGAGGAGGGTTTTCAATACCTTTTCTAGCCTGTCTGCCAACTTAAATGCGGGATAAAAATTAAAAAACGACAAAAAATACCTGACTATGTGACGTGTTAGCTTCATTTCCAAACGTTACGCTTATTTTCTAACCCTTTAAAAGACTTTGATGCTGTGAAACACAGCATAATGCATACACCGTAACGTGCACAGCGAGGATTAAACTAAGTGTTGCACATCAAGACGAGGTCAAGGCGAGGGTGTTGCGTGCAGCCTGCGGCGGCGGTTTCAGTGGGAAGGAGTCGGTCACACGGCTGAAAAAAAAAACCCCTGGCTTGCTTCCGCCCTCTCTGCGTTTCCATGGCTATTTACTTGGAGCGCCATTGTTTTGCTTTAATGATGCAAAGAGAGCAAGAGGCATGGAGCAAAACAGGATCTGAATCTCTTCAACAGCGCACAGAAACACACCGACTCCAGACTTTCTGGTGCAGAACCGTGGCTGCAGAGCGAGGCCTGAGCTGGAAGTGGATTATCAACCTCTCCTCCGAGCCAGCTACTATTTTATAACACAGCATCGAAAGCCCAGTTCATTTATATCAACCCAAGGCCCGTCGGCAAATCATCCTGGCTGACATGCGGTTCTGTAAAAACCACACGAAAAAGGTTGTTTGGGAAGAAGCAGCAGATATTAAACAACAAGCAAATCCTGTTTTGGAGCAGAACTCACAGAAAGTTGTCAGAATACTTGTCAGTGTTCGCCGCTCTGCAAAAATCCTTTATTTTGCTGCTACATGCCCTGTGGAAACCAGAACGTTGCTGCTTTGAATCTGAAGTTACAGCAAACTGAGGTTAGGGACCAGGTCCACGGCTGAAAACACCTCTAATCATATGTGAGACACAATTACGCCTGGAACTCTTCTTCTGCAGTTTCCTCCGTACACAATGCCTTTTCTCCCATTCGTCCATCTCACATGCTGTTGTGGCATGGGATCGTGCAAGCAAACTGTGGAACTGTCCCAGCCAAAATGATGAGCGCTGGTTATTGTTTTACATTTCCTGACCCCAGTGACCATGTGGTACCTTTTTGTTCGAGATAGCAAAATAAAACAGTTTTGCAACACTGCGTTCATAATCGGCTTTCTTATGTCTGGAGGATTATTTAGATCTGACAAATCAGTTGAGACTGATGTCATTTCAGTCGATAGTTGTGGCTTCATGTACCAGGAGCACTTAAACGTGACAATCAAAGGAATATGTTGATTTAAGAGTCTATATTTGTAATGGGTGTGGTAAGGACCCAGAAGCAGTACGACAGACACACTGAATAGGGTCGGAGGGTAAACACTGGAAGGTCTGGCGTGAACGCGTAGAACGATCTGGCAGTGAGTGAGCGTGAGACTGGGGTCTAAATAGTGAGTGCAGCAGAGTCAGCAGGTGAGAGTGATGAGCTGATGAGGTGGTGTGACTAGCAGGTGCACTGAATGAGCTGATTAGGTGAGTGAGCGATAGAGTGACAGGATAGCAGTGGCAGAGCTGTGACAATATTTCATTAAGTGGACCTATAGAAGCCTGTGCAACTGAGTCAGTCTCATCCACAATCCGCTATTTTTGTATCCATGTTTGTGTTCTTGTGTTTCTGGATGAGTCACAGCAAGTCACGCCATCCCCGTTCTGTATCCCGCCCACAAAGCATTTGGCTTGGTCGTGTCTCCAGCTTGTGGAAACTGACAAAGAAATCTGAGATGAACAGCAATTCAGGAGCTCTAGAGACTTGCAGTGGTCTATTTTTCACAAACTGCTGTATACAGATTGTAGAAATGTGATTTATTGTTTTTATTAAATAACGGTTAAATAAATAAATAAATAAAATCTGACCATATCTGATCAGAAAAGATTTGAGTCAGACTTTGAATCAGTGCCATGTGTACTTCACAGCTTTTAAAACTCTGTACTGCGATCACAAATCAGCTGGTTCTCAGAAGCTGAGTTTAAATACACAATCTGTATAATGGAGAATCATATAAAATATGATGAGGCTTTGCTTTGGCCTTTTTTTTGGGTGCAGTGGAAACGACAGTTTTCTATTATTGACCAAAAGGTCACAGCTACCATGGTGTGTGTGTATGGGGTTAACTATTTCAGTTTAAACCACATCTGATGTCATGTATTTTGTGGAGAGCAGGAAGTCATAAATACAGTATCTGATTCAGGGCAGCCTGGGTCATTATCCCTGCTGCTTGACTGAAAGGCCTTCTGGGGTTAATCAACAAGGGGGCCCATTCATCTCTACAAAGACTATTTTATGTCACACAGAGTGCGTTACACTAGATACACAAAGATCACTCTCTGCCAGGTGGAACCCAAGCTGGACACGTCCAATTTTTCTGGACGGGTGATTTTAAAAGGCTGGAGCTGACTCCGGGTCTGCGCTCACTGGATCAGAATCAGATGTTCCAGCACCACTTTTCCTCCTGACCCGGGCTGTCTGAGACACCTGACCCCCGGAAGTGAGCGCAGGCTGTGACCGATGGCCCGTAGCTCGGGTTGATGGTGCAGCGTGATACTCCCAGAGAGGGAGGGAGGAGAGAGGGAGCTCCTGGGGCTCAAACACAGCTGCTTCTGCTGATGATGGCTGCCAAAGAGGATACCTTATCAATGCAACACCGAGGGGTCAGTGCAGCCTGCGTTAATGTCCATGTTTATAGAATAAAGGGTTTTCTGGTTGACTTCCAGGCGTATTGTGTGTCTATGCATATATCTGTATGTGTGTAATGCATGAACCGTCCTATGCCTGCACACATGCTACCCCTCTAGCTATTTTGCCACGACGAAGGCGACCGGCAGAAAAATCCAAAATGGGAGCCAGCAAACAGCCTTTTCTGGATGCAGATCTGACAGCCAACACTCTTTTACAGCGTTGCCCGCTGCCACCTGTCCTTCATTCAGAGGTGTGAGCGCTGGGAGTCAGCCAGACAGGAAATGACCTCATCCAGGGACTGAGGGGATGAGGGATCAACACTAAGATAAAAGCAGAATGCACTCAAAGAGGAGAGGGGGGGGTAGAAGGTAACGGGAGAGCTGAGATCAACACAGAAGGAGGGGGACAATACGTGTGTGTGCATCCAAATGTGTGTGGTGCAACTTATAGCGGATTAGTTTTGATAATCAATTAATCATTAAAGCGATGATGTATCAGTAATGCAGATCTCTGGACACTCAAAAGAACGTATACACGCTAACTCAGACACTCCCAAGATGCAAGCAGGAAACATTTCTTCAAGCCCCAACAGCAGTGCTAATAATGTTAGTGTTTTGTTGGAGCGATAGCATCTAGTGGCTGTGAGCGGCGGTAATTCTGAACACACCTCGGCACTGGCTTCAGCCGGTGTTGGCTGTTCGACAGCGGCAAATGAACATCGAACAAGAAGTTCGTAAATTAGTGTTTGATAGATTATTTCTCTGTTGTAACAATGCTTCTTGGCAATAAATGTTATACCGTTGGAAAGCCTGTTTATTTACCTTTCAAACGGTGCCCCATTTGTAAGGAACATGCATTTGTGGGATGAGCAACACAGCTGAGTATGTAGGTTGCACCCATGAAAAATTTGCCAAATCTCTGCCAATGCCAAACAGCTTATTTGCTTATTTGCTACCGACTCTTGTTTGGTGTATTTGATAATTGAAGTCTATCAGTAACAAGGAAGAAACAAGACATATTGGCAATTTATTCATTTAACAAACAGGAGCCTCAGTAGCGTCTGGAAGAACCATACACAGCCACAACAGCCTGGCACCTCCTCCTCATGCTGGTCACACACTGCTGTGGGATGGCATTCCACACCTCAAACAGGATTTGTCACAAGTCAGGCAACATGGTTGTGTTGGTCACTCTAGCACGAACAGTACGCCCAAGCTGATCCCACAAGTGTTCAATTGGGTTGAGGTCAGGACTCTTGGCAGGGCATTCCATCCTCTACTCCCAAATTCTGGAGGTAGTCTCTGATGAACCGTTCTGTCGGGGCGAGCATTGACAGATCTTGGAGGATGGAGTTTGGTCCCAGACTGGAGAAATGAGATTGCCACTGGTTGCAGAATCTCATCTCGATATCTCTGCATTGAGATTGCCTCCAATGAAGACTAGCCTCGTTTTTCCAGTGATGGAGATGCTGCCCCACACCATCACAGTGCCTCCACCAAAAGGTGTTACTCTATCGGTGCAGCAATCAGCATGGCATTCTCCCCGTCTTCTCCACACTTTGACCCTACGATCCAACTTCCTTAGAGCAGCTAGTGCAGGTGTTGCCAACACCAGCGCAAACGGGCCTGACAATAGCAATAGCAATAGCAGAAGAAGCTGTTTGGCACCAGCAGAGAAGATTTGGCAAATTTATCATGGGCGCAACCCACATACTCAGCTGTGCTGCTCATCCCAGAAATGCATGTTCAAATGGGGCACCGTTTGAAAGGAAAATAAACAGGCTTTCCAACGGTATAAAATGTATTGCCAAGAAGCATTGTTACAATCGAGAAATAATCTACCAAACACTAATTTCCGAACTTTTTGTTCGATGTTTATTTTCTCCTTTACAGAACTGGCAGAGAAGTTGCATCCGCAGTATCAAACATCTTTCGGGCGCTGCATGTGTTTGCCGACTGTTGGCCGATGAACTGGAAAGGCTCGATTTCTGTAGATCAGACAGGAAACCATCCCCGCTGAGCTAATCTTCCCCAACCCTCCTCTCGCATGGTCCGCGTTGCCAGAGCTAATCAGGAGACGTCAACATGTGCATACACACTCGGTAATGAACGAGAAGCGCACGCATTCTCCGCCGCGCACCCGAGCGGCTGAAAACAGTGATTATGACAATCGGTTCATCTTCATTTCAACGTGCACGCCAGGCCTCAGAGACAACAAGGAGACCGGAGGGAGTCGGCGCAATCTGAACGTCTAAATACGGAGTCATTACCAGACCGTCTCCTGAGCAGAACCTAATACCTGTTCCTGGGCTGCTCCGCACACATGCAGGCAGCGTGGGCAAGGCCGCGCAAATACTTTCCATCAGTTTGTGTATGTAAGCAGTGATGAACATGTTACATCTAATCATAAAAGCATGGATTTCGTGTTACGGTCGGGGCAAAGCTTTTGCAGCCAAGATGTCCAGTGTTCCCATGGTTGTGTTTCAGAGGGAGAGTAGGCCTGCGTCTCATTTCTGTGTGTTTATGGCAGATCTAAATTATGGTATCAGGTTCGCCCCAAACCGAACCAACTGCCATGGCCGACCCTCCCATATAGACCACTTTTGTCTCCTGGAAGTAGTGTAACCCAATCTATCCCCGAATTTGTGGCTCTCCGCTTGGATTCATTTTGTGCCGTATGGGGGGGGGAAAGAGAGAGAGAGAGAGAGAGAGAGAGAGAGAGAGAGAGAGAGAGAGAGAGAGAGAGAGAGAGAGAGAGAGAGAGAGAGAGAGAGAGAGAGAGAGAGAGAGAGAGAGAGAGAGAGAGAGAGAGAGATCTGAAAAAACAAACAGACCTTCAGAACAAAGTTAGCGGTCCTTTTGTTTTCGTTGTTTTTTCCCCAAATAGAAAGCAGAGGAAATGCTGCCGGCAGAGCCACGTTTTGTGAATGAAGCCCAGCTGACAAACAGAGCAGCACTGTAAAGACCTCATGATGTTTGTGTGTGCTGGCCTGAGTTTATACAGCCTTCTTAAGCCTAACACACACACACACTACCATGACTGTAATGACAGGGAGATGCATGTTTCTATAATCAAAGCAACTATAGGTTGTCACTTCACTTGAATTTGCAATATACAAGTTGTCCAAGAGATGGCGACGTAACAGAGGAAAGTCCGGTGTCAAAAAGCTTCGGAACCCTTCACTCAGCATGTAGGTCAAGACACAATGATGATCACTGGGAACATCAAAGGATCCAACAATTGTTCTGAGGAAACCGTTCTCCATTGCTGCTGAATGTAACGCTGACAAATCCCTTCTCAGTCCCTCTGACAGGAAGACGGCTGAGCACAATATGGCAGGCCGCATATTACAACGTAACCATGATGAGGTCTGTTACATAAGCCCCCATAAGGGAGGATCAATAGTTTTTAAGGTTTAAAGATTAATGGAAAATACAATAAAATGATGGATAAACTAAATATTACAAATGTACGCTTACTTGAGAACAATCGGGAACATTTCTCAGAGAACTTTTCTATGTGTACGAGTTCAATAACTCCAAATATACAGTATATTTATCTAAACAGCTGTTTTTCCCCACTTAGGAAGATGATTTGTCTCCTCAGACACGGGTTGTGCAGACTGATGATCAAAGATTACTTTTAATTCTAATGGTGGACTGGCGTAATCACACAGAGAGGGCTGGAAGATCTGATTAACGGTCATGCATCCAGGCTGCACTGCTGCAAGCATGATATAACCAAAGTGTGCATGTGTTCGTTTATGTGCCGAGGATGCGTTCACTGTAGGCCTGTAATTACAAAAACACATGGCTGTTGGACTGTTTTCATTTATTCCTGGAGAATTTACCTTTTTGAAGTTTGAGGCTTTCGTCCAACAGAAAACACACACACACACACACACACACACACACACACACACACACACACACACACACAGTTTGTGAGGGAATGTCAGTGGACAGGGTGACCAGTGATTGTCCGCATGGCTGAGCATCCACTGTGCAGGCGTTTGCATAGATTGTGTTGGTCTCCAGTATATGTACATATAGTACATTGGTGTGTGTGTGTGTGTGTACTGTACGGTACACACTAGATGTGTGCCCTGCTTTTTCTCATCTGTGGAGGGACAGAGATCGGAGCCCGAGGGCGCCGCTGCACTGAACCATCAGTTAGCAGGATGAGCAGCGACTGTAAAACGAGAGTGTGGGGGGTTGGGGAGTGGGGGGGCTGTGGGGAAACTGTGGGTAAAAGGAGGAATGAATGACATGATGGAGGGAGGAGGAAGAAAAGAATGGAGCGATATAAAAAAATAAAAAAGGGGGGCTGTGAATCTGGGCAGAGGTCGACCTCATTTCACAATGTGAACCAATTAAAATCAACACAGGCTCCTCTGGGTCATGTTCCGTGGCGGACTGGCCTTTTTCTTCATTCTGTCCTGATTTGGTGTCCAATCTCATACCAGAAGTAGATGCTCATGACCAAAGTCTTTCCCTGTTCTTTTAAGAATCTCTAAAATAAATGTTTTTTCTGTAGTGAATGGATCCGATACTCTTTAGTGGAGCTGTAAAATGTCAAGAAATTGACGCTTTAAAATTCTTATGTACATACATACTTGGTATTGTCTTACCTAGGAGTGCACATCAAGAGAGGAGCAATTCTACTTTTACTTGAAAGTATGAGCAACATGTCCAACAAATGTTTTAGTGAAGTATCAAAAGTAAAAGTACTCACTGGGGATATTATCACTGATAACATGTGATCATTTTAATGTTTCAATTGGTGGAGGTCCATTTTACATACTGTTGGATAGTTTAATATAGCACAGCATTACATTTTACAATCATATGTTGAAATCATATTCTGTAAAGTAACTGTATATCTGTAAGATAAATGTGGCAAAAAAGTATAATATATTCCCCCTGAAATGTAGTGTATTAACGTAAAATAGCTCTGAAATACTCAGGTAAATTACAAGTACCTCAAAATTGTACATAAGTACAGTGCTTGAGTGGGTGCACTTAGAAAAGATAAACTTAAAACTCATAAATTTCTTGTAAGATTATTAGAAATGGTATCTTCCTTACAGACTGTGTGGTTATGGCACTGCTTGAATTTCCCACGTTACATATTGTAACCAACAACAGCTGAACATGATTGTCTCTCTGTGTGAAGCAAGCAAACATAATTATTCTGAGGGAACTTCATGACATCAGAAACTACTTGGATGGAATTTGAATATGAGGCACACGTCGACTGCTCGTTCCTGAGAATTTTCCAACTTGTTTTCAAATGAGGAATTATTATATTGACTGGCAAATAAAATGGACTTCTTCTCCTTTTGACTTACTGCTTTCGGTTCAAATGTCTCTGCAGCATTAAATTAGTATAAAACCACAAACATGGGAAAACATGGTGGCACTGCCAGGTGAATTATGCATTCCCCCAGAGCCTGGCTGCCTGGCCAAGTGCTGCGGCTGCTCTTCATTAGCCATCTCCACTCTACCTTTCTCTGACAAATTCAATAAATGTTCATCTGGTTCCAATTAGGCCCTCGTTAGCACTAATTGGCCTGGTATTTACTAACAGCATTACTCAACACTGGCTGGCGCAGGCTGGGCCGGTGTGATCCGAGCCAGGCTCCTCTCAGCCTTCTGGCTTTGTTAGTTACCTGCCAATCGACTGTGCCCCGCAGAAACCTGCTATCTCCAAAAAGGTCAACTTTCCACAGCTTGAAAATCCCCTAATACACCCCCCCAACCGATCTGCGGGGCACAGTCGAT
>NW_022280132.1:815913-833698 GCF_004355925.1 Anarrhichthys ocellatus
CCCCCCCCCCCCCCCCCCCCCCCCATTTTCTTCAGACTTTTTTAAACTTTCCCTCAAGTGTTTTTTACGTTCAACAATAGTGTTATTTGGTGCCGGGGACCAAGTTAAAGCGACCGCTTTAACTTTGTCCAAACTTATCACCAAACAAGAACGCAGATAATGGACAATTCTGCTAAACCCCCTGGTTTAGGCTCACTGCCAATGCAACTCCAATGCATAGATACTACAGTATGGTTAAGATTGGGCAACTAAAACACTCGGTTAAGGTTTGGGAAAGATGATGGTTAATACAAGGGTGAACAGTAAGTGCTGGTTTCCTGTCCTGTTCACGCTTATTCACCACCATGACCGCCACATTTACTCACTCTTGACTTGTAATTCAAGTAGATCAAGAGCACACAGACACAAAACATGTTAGGATGAAATCTAGAAAGAAGGGTATAAAATAACGTGACACGGAATCTACAATACTTTAGGGGTGTTGTCTCACTATTCAGTACAGGATGTTCAGCTTGGCATGGGACTGTGCTGCACGTGGTACTAAAGAGAACTCAACGTTGGATGCGGGGCCCTGTTGATTCTTATTCTGCATCCATGGGGCCCATAGAGCAAGCGCACTCACATTTTCATAAACCCCGCCTCCCAGCACTCGGTCCAGCCTTGATCATGGGCTCATCAACGGAGTAAAGGAAAATAACTCTCGATTCACCTACGACTGCATATTATGACTTTTAGGAGCTTATGATTTAAATATAGATGTCTCTTTCAAAATCTAAAGTCATGGGGGGGAAAACTTTTTGGGCGTCATGCATAGACTGTACATAAGAAGTGGACGCAGTCATCGTCTCGAGTTTGGCTTTTTTGCAATGATGAACAGAAGTGAGCATATTTGGACGGCAGAGGAGTGACGTAGCGACGCTGTATACGGCTGTGGTAGGGTAGTGACCTGTCAGTCACAAGGTAGGGCTATACTCTGCTTTATTGTCTATTTTACTCAAGATGGGACCATAATTTACTAAATGAACACTATGCTGTACTGAAAAAGACTTGAAACTAGAGATTGAGAGCATCAACTACAATGTTTACGGAGTTCACTAATAAATCAAGTGAAAAGTAGAGTAATTTTCTCATAGACTTCCATACAAATGGACTTCTTTTTGCAACCAGAGGAGTCGCCCCCTGATGATCAGTCGAGAGAATGCAAGTTTAAGGCACTTCCGCATTGGCTTCACTCTTCAGAACCAGAGGTTGCTGCCTGGCCTCATGGCTTCACATGAAGAACCCGAAAGTTGTAATTCCACCGTTGGGCAACTATGTAAAATTTGCTTCAAAGCCCGGCGCTCTTTCTAAGGGGTCTTGGTGGTATCCCTACCAACCAAATAATGACTAATTCACCAGTCTATTATATTCTAATAAGTCTAAGCATGTGTGAAACCTCTATTCTGGTAGTTTAGCTTTTGTAGTGGGTTATTTTGTTATGCGTTTGAAATCAGTGGAAATCTGGACGAGGGAGGGATGTCATTTAGAAGCCTTATGCCGCGTTCATCGCGCCGCTTATTCGCGTCATTCGCGCCGCCGGTCTTGCCGGGGACTATTTGTGTTCATTCGCGCGCATCGCGCTGGACGCGCCGGAGAGGGGGCATAGCTTATCGCCCTGAAAGCCGTTCAACTGTCCGCCATTAACCATGGAAAAATAACCTCTATTTCTGCTTAGTACGTGTTGTGGAAGACAGATATCCCGGGAAACTAAACGCCGTCATGTCTGGGTTCATAACATAGCATCGAGGTGTATTCACTGTGTCTAGCAAGCCACACGTCGCCGTTTACTACAGCTGTATGAACACAAAATAAACTGATTTGGCTGTGATTTAACGGCAATAAACCGACAAAAAGGGACTCTGAAATAACTATGTAATGATGCCGATTTGTACTTGTCTTCTCAATGGCGCTCGGATGGATCGGTGCTAGGCTAAGCTAACATTGTAGCAGCTCCACCAACACTCAGAATAACGTCATCTAGACGTAAATACGGCAGTGTCTATTCATTGTTTGTACCATATGGTTCTCACACACACACACACACACACACACACACACACACACACACACACACACACTTTGGTCCGGTCTCTATTGATATGAGGTATCGTAGAGCTCTGGGTGAACACAGACGGCTACAGTATTTATTTCCTGATTCAACAACGGCAGAACGTCAGTGATGACAGGAGGAGCATCTCAACGCTGATAGGCTATCGCGCTGGGACATAACGCGAATATTTCGGCAAAGCAGGAAAATTTCAACTCACGCGTTTGACGTGAATTCTCGTCAATCGCGCCGCGAGTCGCCAGTCTCATCGCGTCTGTGCATAGACTTTGTATGTAATCTACTCGCGCAAATAATTCGCGCCGCGTTTGGTGTGAACGCAGCATTATGCTTTCCCAGTAAGACTGTGGACGAAGACAAAAGAAACCAAGTCTCAGGAAACACAAACACTACTTCAAGGCTTGCGCTCCGCTATAATGTTCCTTCACACGCAAATTACAGTCAGTCTGGGCTTGTATAAATGAGCATAAACTGCAGTCGTACGGGAGTTATCCACTGCCCCAACAGTTGTTTTTTTGTGCACCATCACACCCTGCGGATAAACGCTTGGTTTTTAATATTTTACTCCGTGTAAACATCATATGGTTTTGATCAAGCCTGGAAAAAAAAGATGCAGAAACACTGCATTTCACAGTGTGGAAACATGTTTTTGTAAAGTTAGTTTGGAGATATTCAATGGGAGGATCAGGCTTGTAAAGGTTAACATGTGTTGCACTGAGGTTGTGTGGGAGATGTGGGGTTTTTGCAGGACACTTATGCTGTCCAGCTCCTGTCAGCCTCACCCAGCGGGGGCGAAGGCAGCGGGCCTTTGGTGCAGTTTGATGGTTCATTTCTAATGTTTCACTAGCAAGTGAAAATATTTTTACAGGACGGAGAGCGGCCCGAGCAGTTACAGGGAGAGAGAACAACTCCACTAACGAGGGTTACTGCCATTTCAGAGACTCACAGGGGGTTTCAGTTCCAGAGGAAAAAGTGGTGGATTTCTAAGTTACTTTGACTCTGCTGGAAAACACCATGAGGTCAATTCATAAGGAGTCAGGAAGACAACGGGAGTGCTACAAACATGCTTCCAAACAGCAGAGGGCAACAGCAATGTGTAACTCCATCTCTTTATATTTTCTAAATGTCATACCCTGTTTGTGGCTCCAATCCCATTGGTTCCTATGGAAGACGTACATCTTTTAAAAAACACCTCATAATACTACTTTAATTTGACATAAATGGTCTGTTATTTTCCTAAAACAGCTGGTCGCTGTCGTTTTTAATCAAAGGAGGAAATAATGCATACGTTTGGGACTATTTTCAACCGCGGATTAATCCACATTTAATATTCTAGTCGAGTATTTGACTGCAGCAATAGCAGGAATGATATATGTTAAGCTTTGATCCACACAGTACTTGTTAGATACAGTCGCTGCCATCTGGGCTTGAGTCATGTTGGACAGGAAAACAAGGCAGTTCAAAATCCAATCAGGATTGAAAACATGTTCCAGGGACCTGCAGAGTGATCACGAACGGAAAGTAGTTGCCGAGCAGTGGTTGAACACATAAAATATTATTTAGAGTGAAAGTGACAGACGATATGAGAACAAATGGAAGAGTGTTGAAGAGGCAGACGAACAGAGGGGAAGAGACAAGGGAGAAGATTTCAAACAGAAAAACGAGCGGCTGATGAAAATCGGTAGTTTGTCTGGCTGCTCCTGGTCTTCCTTTCCCACCTCTGCTTGCAATTATTCCATTTAAAGGCTCCTCAATCACCAATAAGTCAGCGGGTTTTACCAAAAAGCACCTGTCCCCAAAGCACAGCAGAAAAACTCTCAATTTCAACACCCCATTCTAATACGCCGATTCCAGGAACACGGCATTGGAAATAAATGATGACACATGGGTGCATATAGATCAGTTCCAAGTTTGGATTTTTTTTTAGGTTTTTTTTCAAACAAATTTTTCCTCCCTATTCTCTGGCAAGTGGGTGAGTATTCTTTGGTATGTGAGGAGGGGAGGGGAGGGGAGGGCTGTCTCTTCCGAGGTCTGCTCTGCACATGTCGCTCTTTCACATTCTTTTATAAGTTATCCCAACAAGAGAAAGAGATTTAAAAGGAGGGAAAGAAGAAGAAGGGGGAAGCGAGAGTCTGCAGAATATCTCTGTGAGAGAAAGAAAAAAAAAAAGAGAGAGAGTAGATGAAGAGATGGCTTTGATTACACACAGATCTGGCCATTACCAGCCCACAGACCGACTCTATAAAACAATAACAAATGGAGACCATCAGTCAGTCCATCAGTAATAAGCTCCAACAACCAGCCTGCTGATGGAAAACACACATAACAATCAGAGCAGCGGGACTAAAAAGACATAAAAAGGAACATTGTACAAATCTAAATTCAATTTACTCTCCTAATGAATAGGTGTGTTTGATAGAAACTCAACACATGATGGCGCCAGTTTGGTGGATAACGGCTAAATCGGTCCAGCTAGTCGCCTTTTCCTGGGAGGTGTATCGACGGTTGTGTATCTTGGCCTTTATAAAAGTACATGGGCCTATTTTACTGCCGTCTAAATGTTTTTTACAGCACAGTTCTCAATGTTGAAAAAATAAGTGTTGCATCTTAGGTTTCATATCAGCAATATTGTCTGTTATTAAAATATTTTAACGATAAGCATCCCTTCTACTCTTCTATTGTTCTATATAAAAGTAACTCACAAAGCCATTTCCTTTGTCTTGTGAAGTTCAAACTTGGAAGCTAAAATCCATCAAATCATCCTTGAAAAGTGAAAAGGAGGCGAGACTGCTGCCAAAACCAATTTTCTTACATTAGCATTAGCATACGTGGCTTGAACAAGTACTTTTTCTTCAAAAACTTGATTTCTGTTTACTGAAATACAAGCAACAGATGTTTGATGTTTGAACAGAAGCGTGATTGATTGCGTTTTCTGTACCCGTTACCTCCAGGTGGATGTGCCGGCTGCCAAACAGGAAGTAGAAACCAAAGGGAATAAGTAGAGGGGAGACCCCAGACTGTACTAAGTGGTGTTCAGTAAGGAGAGGGTTTTGATTATTGGGGCTGATGGTCCTTTTTAGTTTCTTAAAGAACATATATTGTAAACATTTCTGTTTGAATAGTGTTAGATGGATGTGATAACAGTCTGTATAAGAGAATCTCTCAACTGATCATTTACATTGATATTTAGAGAAGATCAGACATAAGAATTTGATATCCAATTAATAATTATTTTGTTAAAAGAAAACGGCCAGTTTTGTCATATTCTGTTGATGTGGTTTTTAAACTGTATCTGGTATGGTAATTAACTTATGACCTTCCATACAATTATACCAGACCAAGTCCTTATAATTACTTGTCTAACAGTCTGACTATTTGTCACGCTTTTTCCAGCATGTTGTCATAAAACCAGAACATAAATCATTACGTTTTTTTTTATCTCAAAAGCTTTTATATATTTGACATTTTGTGTCGTCGTCTCTTGAATCGTGGTTTCAGTCTTGTGAGGTCACTGTGTGTTTACTGGTGATTGGTCAGATGTTGTGTCTACAGACTGTGGTTTTAAACGCAGACTATACTGTGAGGGTAATTGCAGGATCTGGTCTGCCACTAAGCAGAAGACCGATTCATAAAAACACTTTCTTCTTCTTCTTCTATTGTCTTTTTGTTTGTAACTGCTTCCACATGATCTGTGGGCTCTGGGGAAGGGGAAATGATGAAACATTATACATCAATACCTTCTGAATGAAAGAAAAACACATAATAGAGCTGTGGAACGTACCGTAAACAATATAGAGAAGACATACTGGAATGTGTCGATCATCAAAGGATTCAAACACGCACACGTATCAGACGAAACACAAATCATGTTGAGGAACAGAAGATGATTTGCTGCCATGTGAAGTCTGTCACCCACCCACATACGTGATGAATAAGACACAAGTTTGTCAGAAATGAAACAGATAAACAGCCTGTCAGGTGTTTCCAGCCAGACGTTAACAGTCAGAGCGGCTGCATTACCGCAGGGAGCAGATTACTGTACACTTTAACTGAACAATTATCATCCATGACCGACGCCGTGATCGAGTCAATATGTCTTCTCTGACCCGCTGGAGAGGAGCATGAATTTATTGCACGCGCCTGGGATCAATTAACAAAGTCGAGCTCAAACTACTGATGGACCTCCAGAGTGGATCGTTCGGTCTCTCTCCAGATGGTGACGCTAGTGAGATACTGTGCAGCCGGTCTGAGATCTGCAGTCCTGCTATGTGAAAAAGAGTTTTACAGATGCTACAGGATGCCCATGACGACATCTTTATGTGGCTTTTATATGGAAGTAAAGATATTTGTGGTGACAAATCCACTATTGTAGTCTTTAAACCATAATTGGTCTTTGAACATTGGGTTTAAAAATGTTTAACTTAAAAAAGAAAGTCCTCATTAACCCATTAGGGGAGCCGATAAACTGTATTAAATATGGACGAAGTCTCCGTGACGTCATCCATAGGTTTCTGAAGAGCTGTTGTGAATCTCAAAGTAACTCTTGCTGTCGCCATCTTGGCAGTGACGACAGCCGAACTCGCACCTAATCCAAAAATGGACAAACCATTAATTGTGCATAACTTTAAGCCTTAATATAATTCAATATTGGGAGTTCTATAAAGATCCACCTCCTATACAATTGTTATTCACAGTTAAATTAGCTATGAAGACCAAAACTATGTTTTGTACCAGGCTGCAAACATGTTTATTTCTGCTGTAAAGTTGGGCATTTTAACATGGTGGTCTATGGGCATCAAGTGGGCCTGAGAGCAAAGATTTGCTGCTGGGCTGTGGTTAATCATTACCCACCACCCTCTCTGTAGGTCCCATTAAAATGAAATTCCACAGATTTCCCACCTTATTTCTACCTATCAGAGTTTTATAGTGTGAGAAACACCTGCAGTTGCCCTCCATGTTTCTGGGACGCAGTTGCAAAATCTGCTGTTTTTTCCAACGTAACAGTGACTTACTCTCTGTGTGTGTGTGTGTGTGTGTGTGTGTGTGTGTGTGTGTGTGTGTATACACACACATATATCACACGTTAACCTCCTTGCTCTCTTAGCTCGTTTTACGTTTCAAACAGTTGAAATGACATCCGCTGTTGGAGTGCAGAGGCTGTAAAGTACTAGGATTTTGTATTAGTGTACATTTCACGGTGTTTTGGCTGACTGGTCAGTATTCAGCCGGATATGCTGCCGAGAGCAAACGCCGACCGGTGGTGCCTTTGCTCTCCGATGCCGATGTGAAATGAAATCATTCTGCTGTAATGAATGTCGGCTCGGGCAGATTTGTTGGATGTTGTTTTGGTGATTTTCAGGTATTCAAATAAGGTGAAGCCTCCTGAGCTCCTCTGTGAACTGAGGAAAACAAAAACTATAAACAAGTCTTTGAGACCTTTTTGGAGGTTTGTAGTAAATCGTAGGCTGCAACATGTGACATTAATCACAGCTCATATCTGGTCTCATATCAAATATGAATACATTGATAGAGTATCTCTCCGGCCTGCAGTGCGGGTTTTTGCTGGTTTTGCCGTTTAGTGACAACAATGTGCCGTCAGTGCAGTCATGTGATGTAAGACAGAAGGACGCCGAGTGTGTGGTTGTGTCTGCTTTGCACATAGCAAAGATTTTTTTAGTGCAAATGTGATTTAGAAAAGTAATTGTCATGCAACTTGCCATTGAGAACATTTCTGTGTGTGTGTGTGTGTGTGTGTGTGTGTGTGTGTGTGTGTGTGTGTGTGATGGCTAATTTGAGCAGGAGCAGATCTGCTGGTTGGCTGAGCTGAAAGCTGAGCTGCTGTGTATCGATCCTGTCTGAGTGCTGCTGTGGTGGAAACTGACTCCTGTGCTGTCAGCACGTCCATTAACGCACATCGGTTCGTCCACCGGATGCACTGCAAAAAGTTCAGTCTGCATCACCCCAAAATCTGCTTCCCCATCATTTTGTTAAAGGACGGACTGACATGCATTCATACATTTACTTCCTTTCAAAGTAAAGTCGCACAGCTCTTTGCCGACAAACTCTGTTTTATTCCTCAAACATTTCCCACTATCTTGCCTTGATCAGAGCAGTACCTGAGCTTGTTTCTTGTTGCTACTCATGTGACATAGATGACCCTAAATAACTAGATTATGGGAAAGAAGTAGCAGGAGAGATCCTGCGGGGCTGGCAAGTGAGTGCAACAACATGGATAAAGTTTAACAACTAGAAAGTGTTTGATTATAAAGATCATTTTATATTTTAGTATAGCTAATAGGTCAAAATAACACAGGTATAGATACATCTAATCTAATCTCTTCCATTTATCAGCCAAAAGAAAAAAACAAGACATGTTTTTTGCAGTGTACTTGGGTTAGGGTGCAGACAGACAACCTGGCATCAATATCTATTCTTAGTGGGAGATTCGAGACAACCAGAGAGCAGGAAACGTGTATCATACTTCAATATCGGTGAGCCAGTGTGGGCATGGATAGTGTTTCCTGAAATAAGGACTCTGAAAATGATTGTTCTTACAAAGCTGCACAGCATCCATTTCCTGTTCTGTTCTCGTAAAGCCTCTTCCCTGCTCAAAGACGTTTCTTTTGTGAAAGGCAAGGACCAAAACTAACTCGGTTTCTTATTCCATTCCATTTCCTATCCTCCTCCCTGAGCCAGTTGTTGGTTTTCTTTCCCGCTCTACTCCCTCAGTACAGGCCTCACGGCCAAATTATAAACTCATACGACGCCTCGTCAACGCTGCCCTATTATAAAGTCTGTGGCTTCCCAGAACTCCATTTGACCTCAAACTCATCTGCCCATCCACCATTTGTTTCTCCTCTCTGACTATATTCATGTGTATTGTCTTATGTGTTACTTTTTTTTTTTTTTTTTTTTTTTTTAAAATCAGAGTTTATTAAAATGGCAATTTTTAATTATGCACATACAACTTCACCAATGGTTTTAGCTTCCAGCAATGAGGCAGGAAATACATTTATTCTTAAAAAACAAGTTCTACAAGTGTTGGCCACATTCTTATTTTTTCAGTAGAACATTTTAAGCCATGTATGAATTTACTGTGAGCTTCTTGTCACCTAAAAGCAAATGTATCCTGTTTTTGTAAAAGGTCAACATGAATGCCTGTTTGATTGTGTTGAAGCCCAGGGAGCAGCTGCAGTAGAGGGGCAACTCTTCTTACACATATTTGCTGTAAAAATTAGGTTGCAGTGTTGCCTACATATACACCAAAAAACATATGCCTTACAGGCTCTAAGAACCGCGCCCAAGTAAGTGCCCACATAGCCGTAAGAACCACTTATCAACATATACCGGTGCCATAATCCTAGCAACCACCAAGCGACACCTTAACAACTACCTTGAAACCCCAATTTAGTATGCAGAAACACCTTAATAACCACCGAGGGCTCACAATTCTCCCAGAGCCTACAGACACCACTGGTGAACCCATTGGAAAGTACTGCCAACAACCAGCTAGCTACTGCAAACAACACACTCGTAACAGCTTAGCAACTACTTAGCATCCATCCGACAAAGACAAAGCATCAGCCTTTAACGCGGTAGGCCGCTGTTCAGTACCAGCTTAAAACCATGAGTCAACATGGGTTTGACCACAATTGTTCTTCACCAACTGATCATTATGGTAACCATGTTGAGGAAGCTCCCCTGACAATCCTTATTTCAACCCAAATCTTGACCTTTCCCTCAACGCGTTGCTGACAGGCGCTTCAGACCGGACCAGAAAATATGTTTCTATTTGACGGTCTAGAGGAGAGTGTTTACAAAAAACGACTTTAACTTGGCTGTTTTGAAAATGTACAGAGTTTTCAATATTTGCTAAATGACAGAGCATCACTGCATCATTGTAAGGTGACTGGACGTTTCTGTGTTTATCCGACATCACTGCTCCTGTGTTTCAAGTATTGCCAAGTACAGCGCTGTAGATATCAGCTGCATAAAGCAACGAATCAGAGACAACAGCTTGAAGGTTGAACACACACACACACACACACACACACACTGCATTCTGACCTATTTTCAAATGCCACAAAAACTGGGAGAGCTCGAGAAACGAGGACGAGATAAGAGACTCTGGAGGTAAAAGGAATTAAAAGAAATGTGCCATTTTAATCACAAGCTGACTTCGCTGTCAGCTGCAGGATCGAGTGTTCTCTCTGTGTTTTGGTCTCTGCACAACACTGAATACGGTCCATTACTGCCACTCTGGCAATAGTAATCCAACTCTGACAGACCTTTCGTGTGTGGCTTTAGAAGTGAACACTGAGACCGAGGGCAAAATAACAGATTAACAACCATAATTTGTCCTGAGGTTTTAATGGCCAAAATTATATGCAATCCTCCCCCTTCTTCTATCAATCTCAGTGTCTCTGTGGTCGGTTTGAATTCACATTTATAGGCAGCCATGTGCTTTCAATTTCTCCCGTGGACTAATAAAGGCCATTTGAGAAAGGGGCATTTTGATTGGGTGATTTTTCTCTTTTGAAAACCTCAGGAGTGCAGAGCGTGGATGTTTGACAGTTACAAATGCCGCTCTGGCAGGTTCGTGTTCCTTCCAACCAGCCTGCCGGAGGATTGATTCTTTAAACTGACGCAAACGTGGAGCGAGGACAAACTGTACGCTCACTCTCACACACAGCCATAACCTGGATTCAATAATCCAGACTGCTCTATTAAGAGGAGAGGACCAACATACGCTACCGCTGTCAGAAACACTTAATGTAACACTACAGTGGCAAAGGAAGGTCAACAAACTTTAATCTGGTCCATCAGAATGTGGAAAACTTTTCAGACAGGACCCTGAATGTTACGTCTCGACTCGATATTGAAAATCAGTTGTTTCCGTTTGTTATAGTTTGAGAGTCTGAACTGTAAATAATCCAGCCCCGCTGATGGAAATCAGATAAATCACATTCTGAACTCTGGCCTGAAAACTCGCACATCGTAACATTTCAATGGTTTCTTGCCAGTTCTCACCGTTTCTGAAATAACAGAAACGGTGAACATCATGTTTTAAAAGTCCCATTTTTCACTGGATTAGATTTATGAGTTCAGGAGTATTTCGTGACACACAGTCTCACAAGAAAAAGGTTCACATCCAACTGAGCCCCTGAATTTGCACACAAAATGCTATCAAAACTGTGCAACTGAACAATCTTTACAGCAGCGTCCGCAACACTTGATCTAAAAGAGAGATGAAAAGGAAAAAACGCGCTAAAGTACCAAGGAGTCCTTGCAGAGTGGGGACTTATGTTGAAGTTGTACTTTACTGTTTACATGGAGCACTTGTCAGAGACAAACGGGCTCTGCAATGACAGAGGTTCATCAATACAATTTATCATCATCTGCTTTGATAGTAATTCTCAGAGTCTTCTACAATGTAGTGCGCTGACACATCATCACCCACTCTTGTCAACTCAGAGAATAGAGGCGCCCATCTCTGACATGACACAAATACGCAGTTATAACACTTCTAATGGGAATACTGTTATAAATGAAAACTTTTTGGCTGATTGTTTTTTTCAGTGTTTCTATAAAATGTATCAATGTCAGGCGAGTAAAGCGGGAAAAATAGATATTTTGAAAGTAAGAGGTTTCTCACAATAAAGTCAATTTAAAAAAAAAAAACTACGTAAAATCTGAAATGACACCGTATAATTTAAAGAATGATTTGTGGTAAATGGTGTGAAACAAAGGATTTCTGCAGGCCTGCGACACGTCGGCTGTATTTCGAACACACAACATCAGCAATCTCAGTCCATTACCCCTCATCCCTACATACGAAGCCGGTGTTTAGGTTGCCTCTAGTCTGCATGTCTGCATGTAGCGTGACTCATCCCTTCATCCCTCAGTGGGATAGTCTGAGGAAGACTTCAAAAGGAGAGCTGCCGCACAAATATAGCCTCCAACCAACCAGCCAAGAGTTCGTCTTTCTGCCTTTGCTTGTATGGCTGCGGGGGAAAAAAGCTCTTCATCCTGACAATACAAAGCTTCATATTCAAGATGCTTTTACCCACATAAAGCTGGCATCCACAGGCTTTTTTTTATGAATAACACAAATTAAACCAGACATTCTCAACAAATAAATAATTATTGTAAAGTCAATCCTGTCCTGGTTAGATCTATTTCAGCATGTACACGATCAGCACAGTTGCATATGGCAAACTGTGCTGATTTGAATTAACAGCAGGTTTCCACATGTGTGGGAGGAAATCACTTTCCTCTGCAGTTCTGCCCATCTTTATTTTAGCTTCAAAATGATTTCTGTTACATCTCGATGCTGCAGAAGGAAAGGTGGATAGTTACTGATTTCAGCCTTATATACACAGTTTAGAACATCCATCCTCGGGCACATGCAACAAATAAAATCCAATTCCTGATTCATGTGTTGGACTTGTTTTTGACTGACATGTCATGGACGCTGTGATTCAAAGGTCATATTATACTAAGGTATGTCTGCAAGCCAGGGCCTTAATTATCTTCCATATTGATTTTCTGCCTTGCACTTTATCTAAACCGTTGGACTTGTCACTCCTAAAAATGAGGCTGCATGCTCCTGCATCTCCTCATTGCAGGTTGCATGAATCTGTGACAGCAATGTTGTGGTGAATATATGTATGTACCTACAGAAATGAATATTATTGAGACCCAGCCAAACTTGGGATCCTGGATCTTGGTGACTAGGAGCAGGGTAGAACCTGGCCGACGTGTAGATGTAAGGCAGAGGTAGCCAACACGGTGCCCGCGGGCACCTGGTCGCCCGCAGGGACCATGTGAGTCGCCGCAAGGCATGTTCTAAAAATAGCACTTGGTCCCTATGGAGCTCCGTCTAAAAATTGTAGTTTCTGTTCTTTTTTAATAAAAAATGCTTGCATTCATGTAGATTTTAAAAGGAAGAGGCCGCCGCACCGCACTAGGTTTTGAATGGCGGGCGCTTCCCGTTGGCACCGGACGCACCGCCCCCGCCGCGATCGCACATCGTCGTCAGGTCCGTCAGTCCTCGGAACAGGCCGCGGGGCAACAACTCGTAGGTGGCGGGGGTAGAGGCGAGGCAACGCAGTACGATCGAAAAGGCCCAGACTAGAGGTTTGAACGCAGGCGACCAAAGACGCTCGCGTGCCTCGGAGGGTTGGATCCCCCCCCTCGGCTATAGACGAGACTTTTTACTACTTTCTTCGTGGAGAAAAAGGTACCCAAAAAAAAGCTGGTGACTACAGACTGGCATGCAGGCTTCATTGCGCAATGCAAAATTGACCCAGATTTACCAAAATGTGGTGATTAGTACTAATGTAATAGGATTAATTTAAAAATGTGAAAGAGTTGATTTTTTTTATCTTACATAACTGATAATTTGTATAAACAAATATTTTTTATTTTTTATTTTTGTTTAGAAGTGATCATTTTTACAAAAATATAACAGGTGCGATTTTGAACAAAATACACAATCATTGTTAATTATTGTGAGGAATAATTAACATTGACATGTGATCAGTCTCTTCACATATATTATTATTATTAAAAGGTGATCTGTGCAACTTTGTTATTCAGGAAGTTTGTATCAAATAAGTAGCCCTTCGTACTGCTTGGTACCCTTGAAGTAGCTCTCAGTTTAAAAAAGGTTGGTGACCCCTGATGTAAGGCATACTGTTTGAACGCCGAGCCAACGTCTGCAGAGGAAGCGTTTCAGTGAAGTAGAATGAGGTGTGATGCAAAGCTTTTAAAATGTTGCCTCTTGATTCTATAAATTACCATCTGTTTAAAAAGTCAAAATGGCCTTTAGGTGAAGAAATACAGTCTACGTATTTGCTTCCTGCTGCAGCTTTCTGTGTCTCAGAATCAGACAGTTGGTTCTACAGGAAGCGGTGGATTTCATCTCACCCTGCTGGAGTTTCATATTTCATATCATTTGACCCCCCCAAGTACAACATAAACTCTCCACAGTAATTCAGCATTACCAGCTCCTCCCCACTCCTATGGCTCTGTCCTTCACTAAAACGGGAACAGCGTAATTGCAGCAAGCACCTCCAGAGTTATATCAGACCCATAATGCACCTGGCAAAGCTCCCAGAATCCATTACTCTGGCACAGAACCAGAGGAAAACTAAGCCTCTCATCTTCTCAGTTCAAAAGCCAGCAGACATTATTTAGCTGTGTGGCTTTTCATACAGAATGCTTGATTCCAACTTCTAAGAATATGTCTGCATGGGATATATGGGTTTCAAATATTAATATATCATTCATCTCCTTTAATGATTCTGTCTTTGTGAGAGGCATTACCTATGATCAGGGATACTTGCATCAAGTCGTATACACGGCAATATGGAAACTTTTGAAACAGCTGTAAACTCTGCAATTTCAGACTAGTTCCATTGAAGTTTGTGTCCACACTAAGCCAACCTCAGAACTACAGAAACATGCCTAAATGTCCTCTTTTTTGTAGAATTTTAAGGTCAAAGCTGTTAGGAAACAACTTAATGGTCCAATCACTGCCGTAATGTAGAACAGTCTGATGGACAGCAGAGTAAATCTGTCCAATAACACAACACAGATGTAGTCACTGACATCTATTTATGTTTCTGCCGACGACTGTAACCTGATCGTAGGTCTTAAATGCCATCCAGTAACAAAAGGAAACACTAATCCTGGGCCTTCAAAAAAAAAAAAAAAAGTCAATGTAACAGAAACAGAAAAATATGTCAGCAACAGCTCTTTGAATGCGTGTGTCAGCCATGTTCCTGAAAGGTTAACACATAAATGAAATGAGTGTTTCAGACTGTCTAATTAGGGCTATTAGGGCTAAGTGCGAGTAAGAGGGCCAACAAATCAAAGGGGGAACACAGTTTGTCATAACACCGATGTGGGAGGAGGGACAACATGAGGACAAAACGATGTTTGGATATTTGGTAGTGAGTTCATCCACAGGACCGATGTTGGGACCAATGAAAGCATGTTTTAACATGACAACAGCTACATAAAGGCTGATCCTTATACAATCCTCTACAACCGGGTCTCAAACTCATTTCCACTCTGGGCCACATCAGCATCACGGTCGCCCTCAAAGGGCCGGTTGTAAATGTATCTACTCCCTAACATATAATCAATAAATGTCTCTGCATTTGATTATTGTTTATTCAAGTGTAAAAATATTGTACATGCAGTTATATAAATGTAAAAGTATATTTAAGCACATTTCTGTTATTATAACTTAAATCCTTTTAATTTAGGGTTAAGAAACCCACATTACTCTATCAAAGATCAAACAATTAAAGAAAATATCAAACACAAGATTTTAAGCTTTGTTCAAAGCTTAAAATCCTTCAAGGGTGCGTTTGCACAATCCCACGTGAAGTATTTAATGTGTTTTAAAGCCACGTTTAAAGTAGTCTTCAATGTACCCACAATACATTTCCATGTCACATGTAGGGTAACCAGCCAAAGAGCTGCTTCTATGACTGTGTTTAAGTAGCTCATAATTGTGACTTTCTATCATATTTATGAGTTTCTATCTCATAATTTCGACTATGGGGATATTTTTATTATCAAGTCTAACTTTAAATTTTTTTTTTTTTTTGCTGGCGGATTCGCGGGCCACATAAAATGACGTGACGGGCCGGATTTGGCCCGCGGGCTGGGAGTTTGAGACCCCTGCTCTACAGTAATACATTGCTCCCTGGATGAAGAAACGCTGCATCTCGCTCCATTAAAAACACTGAAATCCATTCCTGACATCCAACAATACCAGCAGCACGAACACATAACCTACAATCAGCAGTTCCAGTTGATCAATCCGCTGAAAACAAGTACTGGTTTGTACAAGTACTCTGATCAGAGACGATTAAGATTAATGTAGAGCTCCTCAGCTGAAAAACACATCTCACCATTTAAATATGGATTTCAGATATGGATTTGGTATTGGCAGATACTTGAATTTTAATGACCAGGATCAGGACCACGGGCTAAAGTAGAAAAACAACATCCTTAGTCTCCATATGCAGAGTTTCAGTTGCCACATCATCTTCCCGAGCACACCTACATATGACCACAGAGCAGACACAAGCCTGGGCACCTCTGGCACACAGCGCTACGCGAACATTACTCATCACAGTTGATTGCAGCAAACTCTTAAACTTCATCACAGAGCATGTCATTCTCGAGGTGAGAGAAGAGCTTGAATCACAGCACATGTTCTTACCTGTTCGAACTCTCTGAGGCTGTGCATCTGTACCGGTGGGCCTTTATCCGTCTCCTCACACGAGAAATCTGCACAGGTAGAAAAACAAGGCCGTGAATAGATCAAATCAAACAGATATTCAGAGGAACTGGGTTACTTTGAGCTTCCCATGGTCTGGATGTTTAAGAACCTTGTAAGGTTTTGGTTCTTTCTTGCGTCACTGTATTTTCCAAACTAGGACAATTCAGATATATGTCATTACAACGGCAACAGCAAAACTGTCATTTTACGTACCGTTTGGTAGGAAAGTGAAGTAAGTGATTGGACACACCTTGTAATTAAATTAGTTTTAACTCTCCATAAACAAATGTGTAAACACCAACAGAAAGTCCAGGTCCTCCTGTAGCCAGCGCACAATCTGCACAACTGTGTTTTGCTTCACTGTGTTCATAATGATCCTCAACTTCCTCCATCATTTTTTAATCCCGTTTCATCTTTCGTCTGTGTGTTTTATCACCATTTCTGTTTGAGAACTCTAGTGTTGTATCATTTGTTTTTTTTAACTGCCGACTCCTCCTGAATGGTTTCCTGTCCATAAATACTACTGAGGTCCTGGACATCTTGGATGTCCAACGAGTGATCTCCATTGTTCTTTTTTTTTAAATTGGTTATCCTCGTCGATGAAGACATGCATGTAGGTTGATTTTCAGAATTTCGGCGGGGCACAGTATAGTCGCATGTTCTTATTAGTAACGATAAGTGCTACAAATTAACTAAACTATTTTAGGGACTGTATCTGACCTCTGAGAACAGAAAAGCCTAATGCAACAGACTCAATATAATTATATTGAGCTTGACATTTAATTCAGCAACTGACGAACCAATCTCCCCTCAGCTTTTGATCGTATCACATGGTCTTCATTAGTGGCTTAGTTGTCCTGGAACTGTAGATATAAACTTTCCATTTTTCTGAGCACTTTTAAAACGTAGGATTGGAGCTTTACGGGTCAATCTAAACGTCTGATGAAGACCGCGTAATGCGATTGAAAGTGACAGAAAAAAGCTAAAATGTGAATCCTGAGTAAAGATTGTTTTGTCAACATATTTGTCTTTAATGGAAAATGAGCATCATTTGCAGAAAAGCGCACATGTTTTGAGTTTGTCTGGTAGACGTGTGTAATGCAAGTAAATGCATTTCATCTTTAAACTGCACCATAAATCCTGAACTATTTTTGAACTATTTTAAATGAAGGTAATTCATTCCAAATAGTTCCACTGCTGCTGAGAATCATCAGTCAAACAGAGCTGACATGTAAACACCTCTGGGCACACTGAGCAGCATCTCTGAGACGTCCTGATCAACCCTCGCCTCATTATAACCCTATTAAACCTGGATATATGGGCTGTGTCCACACACACACACACACACACACACACACACACACACACACACACAC
>NW_022280132.1:833708-844703 GCF_004355925.1 Anarrhichthys ocellatus
ACACACACACACACACACACACACACACACACACACACACACACACAGGTCTTAAGACATCTCAAAGCCAAACTTATCATCTCTAAAAGGCCAGGAGCGTTCCCAGAAAGCCCCACACAGGAGGGATTTGTACAATAGTTTGTGTTTTATTCTTCTCAAAGCAGGGCTAATTGGTTCGCAGTGGAATAGGGGCTGGGGTGGTGGAGTGCCAGACCCCGAGAGGTGTAATCAAGACGGCTTTGGCAGAGCAAAGATTGCTGACGGTTCCTTAAAATTGCAGCGAATTAAATGTTATTAAAAAGCTGCTCTGTAACATAAAAGTATAGAAGGTATGCGGGATCAAGGCCTGGAGCACAACATATTACACAACACTGATATGAATGACGCACTGGTACAACCATGCAAACACACAAATATGTTGTGTTACTGTACTTGTGAGGACCCACAAACACATGATGCGTTCGCTTTGTCCAAACCCTTATCCCAAAAAAACCACACCTGCACGTCTCACCTTAAATCAAGAGTTTAACATTTTTGCAAACATTCTCATTTTGCTTTCCTTCAGAGAGTGAGAGGTTCAGATGGATATCAATCCCATGTCTGTGTGTTAAAGGGAAACTTTTTTCAACAGGCTTTTTTATCTTTGCAATGTGGGTAGGGTATGCAAATGAACGATGTACCACCTTCCTCCATGTTAGCAGCGCCTGGAGCCCCACCCCCACTCACGAGCAGGTAACAGCCCGCCAGAAGACACACAATGATGCGTTTCGTTCTGCGTCATCAGGCGGACCCTCGCCGTTTATGAAGCTCCAGGCGCCGGTAACACGGATGGAAGACAAACATTGTTCACACAAACCACCCACACTCCAAGGATGCAAAGGCAGTTAAACAACGTTTCCATTGATGTACAAAGCTGGAGTCAGGATGTGATTAGCTTAGCATAAAGACTGGAAGCAGGGGGAAACAGCTAGCCTGGCTCTGTCTAAAGTTTATTTTTAAATCCCTAAGGCAAACCTCCCGCATTGTATCTCGCTAGTTTTGCCTGTATTCAAGGAAAATCTATCTTTTCACCACGGAAACAAAGCAAATGAGCATATTTCCTAAGATGATGAACAACTGTAATTCAAAACAAAGGCAGCACAAATCAGATATCAGCAATGTATCTGATGGAAATTACCCATATCACAATTGAAATGTCTGATCTGCTCACAATCATATACATTTAAAGAAAACACACACACACACACTTGTCGCACAAACTGACAAGTGTGTTTACCCCCAAGTCAAGTTAAACTGAGGAGAAAAGGTTCCTAGAAACACAATGTAGTTTCATTCATTAAAAAAAAAATCAATTAAAACTTTCCAGTTTTTTTTTTTGTTTTTTTTAAGGAAAGTAATATAAACTCCAAATGACTATGAAACTGCTTTATCATATATTGGTTCTGTCTTTAGCCCACAAACAGATGTGGCCAGATGTAGCCAAAAGTAACACAACACACTGTATTAAAAGGGCTGGTGGCTGTTACCGGCTGCTACAAACAGCTGATTAGTCAACACAGGAGCTCGTATCAGGCCGAGGGTGGTTAACTGTAATGAGGTGTTTCTACTGGAAAAAATAAAACAGTAAAGTCTAATAGGTGCGACGAATGAGACCAAGAACACATTGATTAGAGGTGAGAATTAAAAAAAAATTAAAAATCATCAAAGAGCAAAGCTATCAGAGTATTAATATATTTGGGATATGTACTTACCCATCATAGGTCCGATGCTCTTCGGCCTGGTCCGTTTCTCTGCACCACAGTGCCTGAAACAAGACACAACCATCAGCACCGTGGCATGCGATTCACCAGCAGCCACACACAAAGCTCCTTATCCCTGCACTGTGTTTACCAAGAGTACACCCTACCTGCTGGTGTCCTGTCTGCTTCACACGCCACTGAAAATGTGACGAATTCTCAAAAAGCACATAGGGTCAAAAATAGTCCAGGATGAGCTGTGCTTCCCACTGACATGTCAAGAGACAGCAGGCACACTCACGCACTGGTGGTGGAAAGTGAGTCAGCGCATGCTTGAAGTCACACAGCCATCACTCAGCAGCTGAGAAACAGTAAACAAGACACGGAGAGTGGAAGAAAACCATGAAATCCTTCCACCGACTGGTCACCACTCTATTAACAGATGAAACCCTCAGGGGCTTTCAGAGTATTTATTACTCATAAAGTCACATTAATTGTTCAGCTAATAAAATGACTTCATTGGCTGCTAAAGTGAAGGTTTGTGTTTTTCCTTTACCTAACAGAGTAAAAAAAATAACGCTGTTCTTAACGTGGCTTAATGATTAAGGAGGATTTTTTTAGGATCAGAGGAACGTGGGCAGGATTTTCTCCAAATTAACACGTCCTCTGAGCCTCTAATGAATAATCTATGAGCAAGATTAAGTCAAAGCAGCGGTTAAAAAGCTTCTTTTATCAACTGAATTGAAGATCAGGCAACTGAGGAGCTTCACGTCAGGGTGAGAATGTAATGAGCCCTTACTCATTGTCTGAATAACACAGGAATCAAAGGCTTCTGTGAGCAGATTCACTCATTTAACAACATCTTGACCACCTAGGTGTGTGTGTGTGTGTGTGTGTGTGTGTGTGTGTGTGTCTCGATTACTACTAGACCTCCATGCTGGCCGGAACACTTGGTGATGACAGCTGGAGGAACTGTGAGTAAATGTGTGACAATAGAGGCTGAGTAGACGACGGTGAGTGTTGAGTGAGAACAACATTTGTGCTCCTATGTGTGGTCCCTCGTCATCTGACCTCCGCAAATCAGCTCCCGGTAAACTTCTGATACAAACAACAATGTAGGCCGAGGTTTCTGATGTTTCATAACTTCTGTAGAAAGATTGCAAACTTTTGGATCCTGATTTTCCCCTTAAATGTCTCATTAAAGCCAGTTTATTACTGGTCATTCTGTAGAATGACGCATATATTCTGTCTAATCGTTCCACTGCTTAATTGAAATTATATGAAGCACATACGTGTAATACATCTAAATAATGATATTGGTGGTGTGAATAGATTTTCTCGTGTCGACTATCTTCAGAAAGCACTAAAGGTCATCTCTAATTATTGTGACATATCTATTTAGGTGATTAGGAATGTAATTAGTGACGAGCTATTAATCATGTAAAAATACTGAGTGATTGTTGGTCATAGCTTCTGAAACATCAAGAGTGCCTTGATTCCATCAACTGCCTTCAGGTTCTTCCAACTGTTTGCCATAAAATAAGGAAGCAGTGTTTAGGGCCTCGATACTCTGCTTCAACAAGCCAACTTCAAAACAATAGTGCCAACAAAGAAACGATGCCGTAGAAGATGCACCTGAACGCACCACAAAGAACAAGTCTGTTGTCTGTGCTCCTCTGTGCTCCTCACCCAGAAAGAATGGTGGAATGACAAACAAGGAAACTGGCCAAACGTTTTCACACCAGCAACAATAGAATGAAACAAGTTTCAGCATTATGCTCGGAATACAAATTGAACGCGTGTCTAATAACTTTCCACCGACGTTGTGGTGTTTTGATCGTGGAAGAAGAAAAGGCGAAGACTAAATAAAAGGAAACCATACTGAGTGGGTTAAATCAGACTGCGCTCTCTCACTGACTGCTCCGTCCTGGTGCACTAGAGACAAAGATGGCGACTCTGACCTGCAGTGTCCCTTTAGGTTCTAGTGGCGATCCTTTGTTTCACGCTGCTATCCTTGTTTCCCGTCATCTCTCTACCGTTGACTCTTAATTAAGGTATAAAAAGCTCAAAAGAAAGACTTTGAGGGCCAACTGAAGCCAAAGTGTGGGACACAGCATAAACATCAGTTTGAGCTCTGGACATTTTTTAGCTATAAGCATAAGAAGTGTTGACATTTAGAGAATAATTGTTCAATCTTACTACAACAAAGTTGTATCAATAATGCAGACAATCAGAAGTTGAACTCCCGATTATATCCACATGTATATATTGTAATATTCATCAAATTTTACATTTGATTTTGTCACTATTTTTCTGCACTAGCTATTTAATACTGTACAATGACATCAAACGTAAGAAGCCATGTTTAAATGGCTGCAACTTTACATCCAAAGGAAATACACTAGATATATTTGGATATACAGTTGTGTGAAAAAGTGTTTGCCCCCTTCCTGATTTCTTATTTGTTTGCATGTTTGTCACACTTAAATGTTTCAGATCATCAAACAAATTGAAATATTAGACAAAGATAACACAAGTAAACACAAAATGCAGTTTTTAAATGAAGGTTTTTATTATTAAGGGGGGAAAAAAATCCAAACCTACATGGCCCTGTGTGAAAAAGTGATTGCCCCCCCTGTTAAAACATAAATTAACTGTGGTTTATCACATCTTTGGAAAGCTGAGTTCAATTTCTCTAGCCACACCCAGGCCTGATTACTGCCACACCTGTTCTCAATCAAGAAATCACTTAAATAGGACCTGCCTGACAAAGTGAGGTAGACCAAAAGATCCTCAAAAGCTGCAATCCAAAGAAATTCAGGAACAAATGAGAAACAAAGTAATTGAGATCTATCAGTCTGGAAAAGGTTACAAAGCCATTTCTAAAGCTTTGGGACTCCAGCGAACCACAGTGAGAGCCATTATCCACAAATGGCGAAAACATGGAACAGTGGTGAACCTTCCCAGGAGTGGCCGGCCGACCAAAATTACCCCAAGAGCGCAGCGACGACTCATCCAAGAGGTCACAAAAGACCCCAGAACAACATCCAAAGAACTGCAGGCCTCACTTGCTTCAATTAAGGTCAGTGTTCATGACTCCACCATAAGAAAGAGACTGGGCAAAAATGGCCTGCATGGCAGAGTTCCAAGACAAAAACCACTGCTGAGCAAAAAGAACATAAAGGCTCGTCTCAGTTTTGCCAGAAAACATCTTGATGATCCCCAAGACTTTTGGGAAAATACTCTGTGGACTGACGAGACAAAAGTTGAACTTTTTGGAAGGTGTATGTCCCATTACATCTGGTGTAACAGTAACACGGCATTTCAGAAAAGGAACATCATACCAACAGTAAAATATGGTGGTGGTAGTGTGATGGTCTGGGGCTGTTTTGCTGCTTCAGGACCTGGAAGACTTGCTGTGGTAAATGGAACCATGAATTCTGCTGTCTACCAAAAAATCCTGAAGGAGAATGTCCGGCCATCTGTTCGTGACCTCAAGCTGAAGCGCACTTGGGTTCTGCAGCAGGACAATGATCCAAAACACACCAGCAAGTCCACCTCTGAATGGCTTAAGAAAAACAAAATGAAGACTTTGGAGTGGCCTAGTCAAAGTCCCGACCTGAATCCGATTGAGATGCTGTGGCATGACCTTAAAAAGGCGGTTCATGCTCGAAAACCCTCCAATGTGGCTGAATTACAACAATTCTGCAAAGATGAGTGGGCCAAAATTCCTCTACAGCGCTGTAAAAGACTCATTGCCAGTTATCGCAAACGCTTGATTGCAGTTGTTGCTGCTAAGGGTGGCCCAACCAGTTATTAGGTTTAGGGGGCAATCACTTTTTCACACAGGGCCATGTAGGTTTGGATTTTTTTTCCCCATAATAATAAAAACCATTTAAAAACTGCATTTTGTGTTTACTTGTGTTATCTTTGTCTAATATTTAAATTTGTTTGATGATCTGAAACATTTAAGTGTGACAAACATGCAAAAAAAATAAGAAATCAGGAAGGGGGCAAACACGTTTTCACACAACTGTACATCATTTTAACTTGCTGACCAGTCGCATGGATCAGTAATTACAACGTCATGCTGTTTTGACAAACTTTGCTCAAACCCACATCAGTTTAGTTTTTACTGTAGTGGAGATCCTAAAGTTTCCAAAGATAACAAAAATGTCCAAACAAATGACAAGACATCTAGAATATCTGATGGAAAGGTACAGGAGGCCAGACTTTGAATATTTCACTCAGTGTAAACATCATATAGCTTCAATGAAGAGCTCTAGCTGGATGATACACATACAGAGAGACAGTGTGTAATAAGATGCACTCTAAATGTCCTTCAGGGGGAATCAGTACAGTAAGTTAAGGAGTTAAACACATATCTCTCATATCAAACCTGATTAAAAGTTCTGACAACATTATAACTGACCAACTGTGTCTGAAAATACAGGAGTGAACGAATATAATTCAGGCGTTTGCTTTGAAGCGACTAAAACGGGCTCAGCCAATGGCTGCCCATCATCCAGGATCACCACATGTGGGAGTCCAGACCTCATTATGTAACAGTGGCACAAACGTCCTCTTTTCATTGCAAGGTAAAGAAGACTTTTTCACTTTTTTCTCATCTGCATGCACGGCAGATGAGAGGCTTTACTATTCACATAGAAAAACACAAACCGCACAATCACCCACACCAAACCGACCCCTATGCTCATCACAAAAGCTGTTATCATGCAAAAGCCTTACCTTCCTCTATAAAGATATCCACTCATTTGTCAACTGTGTGAAATAAAAAAATAAAAAAATACTTCCAGCTGCTCCAACTGCCGCTCTCCCAGTATGTCCTCAACAGTCAGGTGAGTCAGTCCGACTGCCAGTTTATCTTCCAACCGGCGAGCAGAGCTCCAGGCTCCAGGCGGAGACGCACAGCCGTGAGCTGGTGCTGGAGAAATCTTCCAGGCCAGTTGTTTGTGACTCCTCAGACCCAGACCAGAGTGACCACAGTCAGGCTTGTTTGGAGGCGAGGCTCCCAGAGGAGCGAGCCAAGCACCCAGGCAGACATTTGACGTGGCAGAGAGCAGCAGCAGAGAGAGGTAAACACCAGTGGGGAGCAAAGGTACACTCACTGCCTGGTTCAGCATGAAAGCCTGATCTGTTTCAGCATGCTCCAAAACAGACGCTTCACTAGAGGTGTGTGTGTGTGTGTGTGTGTGTGTCTCAGCATGTGTACAAACCACACCAACGTCTTTCCGCCATAGCTGATCAAACAGTCAGTAAGCTGTCAATTGACTACTTGCCTCTGGTAGTTTTTGAAGGCAGGGTGGAGCACAAGGAGGGCACCCGTATACGTGTGTGTTTGTGTCTCCTCCCCCCGCAGGTGTGCGTGTGTGACATGTTGGAGCATGCTTCCAGCAGGTAAAACAGGGTATGAATCCAAACACCAACCTGCCCTTACATTTCTGCATGCAGGTCACAGACACAGACACACACCTTTCTTATAAAACCACATCAACTGAGTCTATTATCACTCTCTTAGAAATGCAGTTCAGAAGACAAACAGTGCAGCTGTATTGACTTGATTCAAACCGACAGGAAGCACATTGAGGCTGGTGGAGGGAGCTCAGGATCAAAGACAGACAGTGGCGGGCCCAGAGTCTGGATCAACATCCATGGAAATTCCTCCTTAGTGCTTTTCCAAACAGGAGGGTGTGGCCTGCTGTGTGTACACACAGTTCTGCTGCACAAAAAAACTTTTTGGTACGATTATTATCATAAATAATCAAATGGTGCCCTTATGGACTTTAACTGGACAGAGAAACTATAGAGTTGATCAACCTGAAGTCTCACCTGCTCCCACACACGGGTCCCAGTCAAATCTACTGCTACATTTTGTTGTTACTGCAAATTCGGTTTCAGAATGAGTTTCAAATTGAAAACGCCTCCAGCAGTTCAGGCTAAACAAGCCCTTCTAATCTCTGGAGGCCTTTTATTGTGAAATATCTACAGGAAGTGTTGAGTCTCATTAACAGACACTTAACACTGTCACGCAAAGCACAGTTGAATGGAAATTGCATGCAGTTATCTTTAATGTGGCGTCTTTCACCTAAAGGAGCTTTAAATAAATAGAAGGAAAATGATCATAGAGATCAACGGCTTCCCAACTCACAACAGGACTGTAATGAGCCATAAGGACTTTAAATGAAGTTCATTGTGTGCCAGATAACTGCCCAATAGAATAGACCTGAATAGAATCTGCATGTGTGAATGAGGTGCAAAACATGAGGTCTGGCACTTTAAATAACTGAAACTAGATGTTCCTGAACACCTGCAGCACATTCCAGATTCAGGGCTTTGTGGAACCTGTATAAACAGACACATGCACTGTTGGCTTGTATTAAAATTCAAGGAATCCCTCCCTTTCTTTCCTCTCTCAACCAGCAGAAGTATCCTCACATACCTGCCTCACATTCCACGCATGCAGCCGGTTCAGTCAGGAGTGCCGAGGGGCGGCGGGCCTGCGGCCCTGCTGGTCAGTCTGAGCAGGGGAGGACACAGAACATCTGAGGTTGGACTGAGAGGCTTCCTTCTGAGCCAAACATTATGCAATCAGCCAAAATAACAACCCTTCTCTCCTTGGGATGTTTATCATTGTGTTTTCAACTGTCTGCCCGCGGAGCGCACAGTCTAAGACAGTGGTTCAAAACCTGAGAGATAGAATCCCCCAAAAGGGGTCGCTGGTAGCTGACTATGAGATGTTTCACAAATTAGGACGGAGAACTTTGATTTTACGTTTATGAAAAACTTGCTAGTTTATCTCTTCAGGAGTTTAAAAAGTAACTAAGAAAGGAACGTCACGTCATAGACTTCTGTGACAAGAGCTCACGGGTAGACATTTTAAAAAGGGTCACAAGCCCAAAACACTGAACTATATAGTGCTCTAATCAAGAGTTGTCACTTACTTACAAGAATGTGTCACACTCAGAGGAAAAAAAAGTCCCTGTCAGCTCTTCATCTAAACCTATTATCACTCCTGCATAATTTGCCTAAAACGCCTATCAACCGCGTACCCAAAGTAAACTGACAGCTCTTATTGAACCATTGGGAGTACATGTATGGTTTTAGTCTTTATTGAACGGTAACACTCTGAAGTTTCTTCACAATCAGTCAGAATCACTGTAAGTGCTACTAGCATTGAGCTAATGCGTTTTCAGCACAGTGAAAGAGAAGCATTTTACTTCCGCCTAGATTTGTTTTGGCCAACAGATGGCAGCAGCTATCTATGTCTGGGACTTACAGGCTTGAAAAAAAACTCTCATTCCACAGCTAACAGTCATGACGCCTAGTATAAGTTAAAATTTGATAACAATACAACAAAAAAAATTAATATTTGACACGTGGTTTAATAAGAGTGCGTCGAAAATGCGTGTTTGGAGGCTCACGTCACCACGTCAAAATGCATATAATACGATAAACTACATGTTCAAAATTCAAACTATAGTTTATTTATGTCAATGTATGGTTAACTATATGATATTTAACCGTTATCAACTTTCACAGAGTCTTGAAAATTCTCATGAACCAGACTTTTGGTCTTCATACTCTGTCCCAGGGACTTGACTCATGGTTTCCACTTCAGGTTAGAAAACTTTCCCAGCATTCAATCTGATAAATCTGCATATCCCTGGCTTCGTAATTTCATTGGCTATGTGGAGCCTGAGTTTGAACAGGATCTGTTGCGATTGGCTCGAGCTATACCGAAAGAAGTGAGGCGGGCATTGTCTTTCAAAGCGGACTCTCCTTGGCTGTTCCAGACTGTGGCCGGGCTATAGAAGCTCCTATTGGGTCAAATGAGGTGTCAAATGAGGGCGGGCCGTCAGAGTGAGAGGAGGTTCTTTTGACTTAATGTGAACATTATTAATTTAAATCTTTAAATTTAGAATATGCATCCTTGATATATATAGTAGATTGTATCTGCATACGACACATCATTTCTACAATGTTTGTGCTGTTTGCTCTTGCCTGGTTCAGGTTACACTTTCAAAGTGCATGAGACAAGGTGACTCGTCTTCCTTGCTTGAGCCTTTCATAGATTAATTGGCCCTACTTCTATTTTATTACATTTGCTAAATTTTGAGCTTTTTATTACCACTATAATATCACGTTAATGCTTACTTTACTATAATTACTCCTCACCGAGGTCAATCATGACTTCCACCTGTTGCAGAAGAATACGATTTAGCTGTTTAGCCAGTTGTCAGTGCCAAGTCACATTGTTTGACTATATTGTATGCGAGTGTTTGCTGAAGTGTTGAATCAGTCAAGCTTACTTTGTTATGCTGACTGCATAACAAAGTTGACCAAGATGAGCGAGCTTGTTATTTTGGTTTGAGGTGAGGCCGTCCTCTCAGCTCCCTGACTGGGTGAAGGGGGGGGGATCGTTACGGTAAGAGAAGAAGAAAACAGATGAGACATGAGGAAGAAGAAGGGAAGTCTGTAATTATCCTGATCACACCTTTCCTCCGCTCTTCCCATGTCAACCTCCCTTACTGCAAGTTCCTCCCTCTCTAACTTGCTCTCTATACCTTCTCTGTTTAGGCAGCTGTCACCACAACAGCTGTGACACTCACAAAAGATCCATCACCTAAACCTCCTTTCAGACTACATCCGTTAAAGCTGCACTTAAAGTAATTCCACACACAGATACTTATTAATAACGTCACAATTATCTGGAGATGGAAAACAGTTAAACTACAAGTGAGTGTCGCCAAACAAAATACTCGTGATTTGTGGAAAGTGCCTTTGCGCTCACTGCGTCCGTAAAAATCTGCCTTCCAACTTCCACAGACCCAGAAGTCCTGAGATGAGTCTCATGATTACCAACCCAGCTGTGGAAGCAGCAGCGTGTCTTTAGACCACATCTCTATAAAACACGACTCATAAGAAAACTGTATTATCTATTTCTGGTAAACATTGGTGAGCTGGTTCTGTTCCTGTACAACAGTGGGTCTCAAGCACCCCTCCTAGTGGGGCGCGGCGGTATTGCAGGTGGGGCGCAGGGAGAAATGCAGAATTTTTTTTATCTCAAGAACTTTATTCATACCTGCAAACGTCACTTTTCGGCAAAATTTGCCGTTTTTAAATCAAAAGATATCATCCACGTGAATCGTGTAGATCCGTAGAGGGTTTTTTTGGGGGGGGGGGGGGGGAGGGTGGCCAGCCAGCGTTTCTCAGATTGGAGTGAGACGAGGAGAAAAGG
>NW_022280132.1:844803-880793 GCF_004355925.1 Anarrhichthys ocellatus
AACTGGCCAGCCAGCGTTTCTCAGATTGGAGTGAGACGAGGAGAAAAGGTGACGTCGTGATCTTCACAATAAAACATCTCTGATGTGACGTGTCGAGTCTTGGCCAATCAGCGTTAAGATGTCTACAGCGTCTTTCCCTCCGTTAAAGTTTACGTTAAGTTATGTTCCGTTACCGTTCAGGCTTGCTGGGTTAAGTTAACGTCCACTGCACGCGGAACTTTGTCGACTGTTAACGTGCGTCATTACCACGATTTAGGAGGAAAAAACGTAACGTGATGAAACATGCAGCCCCCCCGTGTTCCGGTTCAGTTCACGCGGTCACTCGTTAACGTTAAACCGGAACACCGGCGCATCTGGTTGCAGGTTGTTGTTTTTTTTAACTCAAAGTAGAATGAGGATGATACTGATGAGATGATGAAGTCAAAGAGCTTCAGGGAGAGGAGGCTGTCTGTAGCGCAGCTTGACGCAGGGCTGAGATGTGAAGGAGCTGGGCCTGGGTAAAGGTGGAGCTGGGCCTGGATAAAGGTGGAGGTCTAAACAGACGCAAGTACAGCTTCCTGCTGTCAGTGTTTTAAATACATTGATAAGGCAGGGTATGCTAAATGCAGCCTCTGCTCCAAGGAGATGAACTACAGCAACAAGGGCTCACGTGCCCTCTCATCACACTGTACACACTGTTATGACCACAGCCAGTGTACCAACAGTCCCAAGTGCAGCTATTATTATATCACAGCTACTGTTTTACTTTTAGAATGCTACATTTTAAAGCTCATATTTAAAATAAAATGCTCCTGGTATGTGTGAGCATATGGCTCACACATATCTGCACTCATTTTGTTTAGTTTTTCACAGGTTGCAGTTTATTGTTATTATCTTAGAAAGATATTCAGTGCAAAACAGGTGAATTGCAGCCACAATAAGCTATTTTTTGCCAAATATTAGTTATTCTTTGCACAGATTGAACTTTATTTGCATTGTTCTAACAAAGTGATTGCACATTGTGTTTGTTTTTGTCTGATGGAGCAATCTGGTTTACTTGAAAGTAATTGCAATTTTCTTTATTCTATTATTTGAAAAAGCACAGATGGAGGAGTCAAAATGTTATTTCAATAAAAGTTCAACATAGACCATTTTGTTACAATTTTGTTGGGGTGGTGGGGCATGAACATTTTTCTTCCTCCAAAGTGGGGCGTGACAGAAAAAGTTTGAGAACCACTGGTGTACAAGTAGCCAAGAAACTCTTTGAGTGCATCTACGACAACTGACATGTAATGTAGGAAAAACCACCTGTGTTGCAGCTACATTCCGTGGTTCAGGCCGATGCCTTTTTTTTTTTTTTTTTACATAATCTTGCCGGGGCTTATTCGGCATCCAACATGAGATGTAGAGGTGTTTTCTGAATCTCTCTCCTCCAGCATCTCTAGTGAATGAGGCACAGACCACCTCACTCCCTCCGATTCCATCCAGGGTCTGTTGGGAGGGATGTAACCGTCTAATTAACCCGGTCGTTTCTGTACAAGCCGTCGATGAGTGTCCCTCAGAATGTGCAGTGCAGGTTTAGAAAGCAAAGGGGCCCGTCAGAGAGAGCTGGAATAATGACGATACTTTGAAAAGCATCCAGGAAACATCACGCTGGTGTAGTATACTGTGGCAGAAACATGATGGTTTCAATGTGAAACATCGACATTCAAAACACATGATGTGATTTGCAAAGCTTTGTTTGGTTCACTGAGAGCATGTGGCCATTATTATTGTACTGCAGATGTTTTTACTAAAACCTAGTCAACGGTAAACTGCATTTATTATTAATAAGCGTCAGACCAACCCCCCATCCAAGGCTCATGTTACTAAACACCCCTCTTAAGAAATAATCAATAAGTCAGCGTGATGTTTTGCCTCAAATAATAACCTCTTACCTCTTTCAACGCTTTACTGCAGTAAAAGAAGAAATAACACTGTAAAAGTAAATAAAGTATAAGACTCGCATTCCACACTGCAGTCCAGTGAAAACCACGAGTCTCCATTTTTGGTGGTATTTTTTTTCTGTTTTTCTACAGCTTAAAAGAAACTCATTGCCGCAAAACCAGACGTTCTAAGGTCAAAAATATGTAATGGCATCAAAATATGATAAATTTATTCAAATATGTAAAGTATCAATAAAGTAAAGTTTACTTTCAGTGCCAATTGAAAAGCATGCATCTACAGTTTGTTTTTTCGATCAGTTGAGAAAGGAAGGCAAGAATGAATAGAGACGCAAGTAACAGAACCTTAAAGCTGTACTGAAGTTAATACACTTGTGATACAAAAGAGTTCTGCCTCTAACAGTAACAGGGTTAAGGTAACGATAGAAGCTGTGTTTGGTCATGCCTCAGTGCTCAAGTCAGATTCATTGCTCACATCAGATTCCTTTGGTTTGGCTGTTCACAGTATTTTTTTAAAGTGTGGCCAACATCAGACTCCAGAGTGAACTGCTCTCGGCCCTGAACCGACCCGCATGCGCAAATGAACAATCACAAAGACGTCATGTGCTGATGTAGGACCACATATGAAAGTGGTCCAAAACGGATCCCATGTGATTTGTGATCACACAAAAGAGTCCAAATGTCCCCCCCCCCCCCGAAACAAATCTGATTTGAGCCGCTTCTGCTAGTCTGACCGTAGCCTATAAGACTATATAGAAAAAAAGTGAACATTTATAGGATTATTGTCTATAAACAGAAAATAACATCCTCTTGTCTACGATATCTATAGAAGCCAGAGACTGGTTATATATGTCCCATCTGTTTAGTGCTGTGTACAGCACAGAGATGATTGGGCTCCACATAATAAACTGGACTGACGAGGTTTATATTAAATAAACATCCTGCACAGGCTTTTTCTACAGTCCATTTCAAGGGATATATTAATCAGTGGCCGACGATCACCTGAGGGGAAATACATAATTATCATGTGAAAAAAAGAAGAAAAATTAAGCCAGTTTGGCCAAAAAGCATACGGGTCGTCCGGTAAAGTGAAACCTGTCTAAACTTTTGCTGGAACACAATGTAATCCGGCAAAACACTTCAGTGGCCAGTCAAAGAAGTGCAAGCGCACACTCCTTTTAGATTATACTCCACGTTTTACTGTAACAAACCCCCTGCAGTGTTTTGCATCTGATCAGCCCTCAAATTGACAGATACGTTATTCAAACTGGACTCCCTGAAATGCAAAAACAATAGGAAACGGCTTCTTCATGCAACACAACCCCAACAGGGCTAAAACAAGTCAAAATCCGCAATGGAGAGCATTTTTGAACAGCTTAGTTTTTGTGTGTGAAAAACACCGGCCCAGTGGACGACGGGCTAAATCAAGAGAAGAAAAAGCTCATGGACAAAGTCTGAGGCCCCATTGTGTCATCATCCATCTCCTGCATCTGATGATCTGAGAATGCTTTGTGATTCACAGCTGTGCCTCTTAAGAATAACCAACATGCCTTAATGGGATTTGCATACAACCACAGCCTTATTCTAACACTTTAAATATATATCAATGTATCGACCAGCAGTGGTTTTGTTCCCTTATTGCCTTTTTACCGCCAATTTGTCTCAAAGCAAATCTGTGAATGAGTTTTGCTGTGCCTAGCTGCTGGCCTCCATTCATTCACTACAGACTGAAAATCAGCTTTAAGAGACTTGAAACGTGCTGTGATAGCAAATCAATCCAAACATACATATGTCCCTTTGAAACACACACACACACACACCAATAACTCAATACTGAACAGGACACTGTTATTAGCTCGGAGCAGACAGACAGACACCTCCATCAGACAGCTGTCATCAACACTCTGGGTCCTGGTTTAAAATCAAACTACAACAACACAGTGAGCCTGCAGGGCGAGTAAATGCTGGGACTATAACCGGTGTAAATCTGCAGCAATTAATGCAACACATCGCTCACATATAAATATAAAAAGCAATGCTCTTGTCACACTCGTGCGATACCAGTAAAACCAGTTATATCACGCTATTGCAGCACTCCGTGCATTACCTCTCAGTCCCTGACTAGTGGTGTGTGTGTGGCGGTGACAGCAGCAGCAGCAGTCCCCTCTCCATCTTCTCCTGATCACGTCGACGGGATCCTCCGCGCACATCCCCGGATCACCGGTGTCCTTAGATTAACCATCCGTCACCCGGCTATACCCCCTCCGAACAGAAGCCGGATCCATCTGCCAGCATCCCCCCCCCCCCGATTATCACCTCAATCTGGAGTCAGAGAGATGCTGTGCTGCTCAGACGCCACCGCCGGTGCTCCCGTTTCAGCTCATTGGTCGGTAGCCTCCACGCGTCAGATGCACCCCCCACAGCGGTGCGGCGTACCCAAACATCAAAAGAAAAAGCCTCGTGACGCGGTTGGGGAGGCCCGTGCACAATCATGTGAGCGATCAATCGGTGGAATAAAGGTGTTTACAGGAGGGACAGGAGGTGATGCCCGGAAGGTGTGTGGGGGGGCACTCTGTCCAAATGTAAACAGATGGAGAGCCGTCATGATCAGGTAACTCACACAGTAACGAACAATAAAGTTATCTCGGAGGACATGTCCTCCGTGTGTTTGTGGGAACGTGGTGAGTTTAACGATTACGCAAAGATGAACATGTCGGTGGGTGTCTTTAAAAAAAAAAAAGTGGTGAATAAGGGAATAAATGTGATATGCAAACATGAATCCTGACCTTAGTCAGTTCACATTCTGTGTATGGCCCCTGAGATACCTTTCTCAGGAAAAAACAAAACTGGATAACTTGCAACACGTGATAAAGGAAAAAAAATGAAGAGGAAGCACGGTACTAAAGTGTAGTGCTTACAGAGGTTATTGTAGGCTTCTTGACCATTCTACACCACGTTTTATAGAAAACCTCCAGTGGCTTTATTTTAGGTCTGCTGGCCCTGTTCCCTCCTACAGACAGAATGATGTGCTCATAATAATCCAGCACTGCAAGTTCCTCTTGTTTTTGTCCCACATCAACTCATCATTTCTGCCTTCATTTATTTCTTTAATATATTTTTAGGTTTCGTTTCATGCTCTGCTAAATTCTCCCACACAGCAGATCTACTTCCTCCAAGGAAGCCTGTGCCAACAATTGCTTTTATGTCACCTGGTGGACAAATGCTGAACTACACCATTTTTGTTGAGTCTGCTCCGCCGTCACTTCTGTCGTGTGCGTATGCAGACTTGAATTACTCAAATAGTTGTGGATATGCGAGATGACCAGTCCGGATACATGTGGACTCAATGTGTTTCCTCTGTGTGAGTCGCTCTGCAGATTGCATCTGGAACACACACACACACACACACACACACACACACACACACACACACACACACACACACACACACACACACACGATAAGGGGAAAACAAAAAAAATGTAAACGTACTTTAAATTAACTAGCCTACATTAATTATGAACACAAATGGCTATTTGTAGCATATTCAACCTTATTATTTCCTACTTAAAACAGACAGAGCAGACCAGCACACACCTGCCCATATTCATGATTTCTGAAAGACCAAGCCACCTATAAACTGTGGTCAGCTTAGCTTAGCATAACAGCTGGAAGCAGGGGCAAACAGCTAGCCTTGCTTTGTCCAAATGTAACACCTCTGAAGCTCACCAGTTAACGCAAGCGTATATTTGTCAATAAACGGAAAAGGTAAAAGTACAATTTGTGAATTTAGGGGGAGCCATGTGTTGGAACTATTTCTTGGGGAATGATCATCACTGAGCTGCAATTAAGTGAACAGGCAGCTACAGGCACCATAAACAGGGGTTTCATAATGTTGAATCTATTAACTTAAGCTCTATAAGAGGCAGTCGAAGGGTATATGAGAGTAGCCTACTGTCCCCCTTGCATGAATCAAATGCTGTGTGTGCCGACTGTGGGTGTGTAGACGTGTCGGTGAGTGACGTTGCGTTTATGAATATCTGCGCTGCTTACATTGTTGTAGAAATACTGAGCTGCCCCCTCTTCAGTTTACTGCTGTGTTTGTTTGAATTTGTCATAATCGTGCAGGCCGCAGTGAGGACATTTCAGCTGACTGTTAATATTAGCCCCTTCCTGCAGCCAGAGCTGATGTGGAGATCAAAAACCCTCATCACTGAAGGATACGCAACGCCCGGCTGCGGCCTGGCACCGAGGTCCATCACAAACCTCAACCGTTACGAACGCATGCTACGCATACAACTATACTTCATTCTGCTTGTTGAGTTACTCACAGATGAATGATGGCGGCGATTGACGTCACCGTCCTCGATGAGGGCCATGGCGATGAAGGTTCAGTGATGGCGAATCAGAAAGTACACAAAGTTACCCTCAAAATAAAAAGGCCTCTCAAAACGAACGTGTGGACTCAAACTATTTCCAAAGTAACAAAGCCAATCCCTTGAACTTCAACTCCAGATAACAGAATCTACATTCAGTTCACAGATGAAAACTATTACTCTCTTCCACCTGGAACAATTGGTTGATCTTTTTCTCCTGAAGGCAAACAGGAATTGCTGGAATGCCGTGGCAGTGTTGCGACACTGACTATCTCACAGAGGACATGAGGAAAGTGGCAGGTGAAAATAGTTTGGGGCTTAATGAGGGATTAAGGAACAGGTGTGGCTCAATCAGGGAGCGATGGGCCTGGAGGACCTCAGGAGCCAGGAGGCTCAGAAGGCATCTGGCAGAGAGATGTTGTAACACAGCGTCTCCAAAGAACTCAGGGATTAGAGGGAGGAAGACATGGAGGTCAGGTGTCACATGACAAAGCCATCAGTGCAAGTTGGAAGAAAATGTCAGGATCAGCAGTAATTCCTGAACATTCAAACAAGTTGGAGAAAAAACTACAGAAGTAGGAAGTGGAAAAAGAGGTGCAAAAACAGCAGCAAAGTTACTATCATGAGCAGTTTGTTGGATATAAAACCTTAAAGGGGACATATGCTCATTTTCAGGTCATACTTGTTTAGTGTACAAATATGTTTACATGCTTTAATGTTCATAAACCCATTATTTTTCTCATACTGTCTGTCTAAATATATACCTGTGTTTGCCCTCTGTCGGAAACGCTCTGTTTTAGCGCCCGTCTCTTTAAGCCCCCCTCCCGGAAAAAGCCCGGCTCTGATTGCCTTGTCAGAGAAAACGTGGTGCCTCTTTGCAAAGGCGGTATTCACTTTCGTTAATATTGGGAGATAGTGCATTTGGCCATGGTGGAGGTCTGTGTTAACTGCGTTAACAAACAGACAAGTATGCACCATGATGAAAGAATGTTACTTAAACCGACAAATTATAACTTTCATATGGTGCGACTACAAGGCTTCCCATTCGTCCAACATGAATGCAGCATCGGCTCTACATTCTCAACAATGGTCCGTAAATGCTCAGTGTTACATTCAAAGTGTGATGCCAAACTTTAGCTAAATGTCACTATGCTAAAAGCTAGCACACAGTATGAGCATCGAGTAGTTGTTAATATGCTAACAGTAGGGGTGTTACCAAGTTTTTTTTTTTTACTTGTGATGAAGTCTAGGAGCCAATGTGCTTCCAGTTTTTGTCCAAATTCACGCTCCATCCATAACCACTTCTTTGTGACTGGATGATAGAGATCTCATCATCCGACTCTGGGCTGGACAGGAATTACACTCATACCCTAAAAAGCTTGTGAGCAGTATTCGTGGGTAGTAGTCTAAATATTGTTGTTTGCTGGAAATTTGTAGCTCGGTGGCAGAAATAGCGTTGTCACCTTTTGCAGGTCATGATGTAAGAAACTGGTTTCTGCAGGATGAATATGAACTTGAGTTAACTGCCATGAGCTAAGACACATTTCTAAAATGGACTGAAGGCCTATGTAGTAGGCCAGAGTTGGGTTTAGAAGAAACACTCTGTTTTTCTCTGATCTTTGTTCTGCCTTTCGTCTCCACCTCATTTTCTCCCACTCCCATCATTCCTGCTGTCTCTGTAGATGTGACATGTGTGCAGGGCAGGCTGCCTGTCTGGCCTGGAAGAAAAAGATCCTCCACCGCACAATAGTCCAACAACACGCATAATGAGCAGAGAGGGGAAATAAAGATGAAGAAGAGTTGTTCCTCAGGGGAAGTGAGGCGTCAGCGATATTTCATGAGGCACATTGAGGCTGATGATGAGTCAGAAGAAAAACAGAATTCCTCAAATATAATTAAAAAAAAAAAACAGCAGAGCTGAAGAGTCCGACTAAAAACACTTGGACGACGTTTAACGATAAGCCGCTGGACGTAACGTGTTATCGTGGCATCGTTTCAATTCGGATTCGTCTCCCCGCTCCACCGAGTTGGTCTCCGTCATGGAAACTTGTAGTTACAGCCGATCAGAACAGAAACATTCTGGAAAGTGCAGAGTCGGGGCTTTTTATGGCTGCTTGGCTGAACTCGAGGCTCGGTTCGGTTCATCATGCTGTATGTGTGCTGGAATCGCCTGTGCTTTCCTGTGCTCGTGCAGCAGAGCGTGAACAGAGTTTGGATCACACAAAGGACCCGCTCTCAAAGTCCAGATTGTCGGTTCAGGAACTACAGGGTTTAAGTGAGGTTTGTTTTTTGTGAAACTTAACATAACAACTGATGTTGTTCGTCCTATAGGAGGACAGTCTCAAGAGAACAATAGTCTAGTTCATTCAGGTCAACAAGTCAGACAATAGATCAGAGTGATGGAGTGAAGACAATTGGCCAAATTTAAAATTCGGTAATATTATTAAAGATTGAATTTGAAAGTTGTTCTGACAGTACCTTTGAATGCTAGTTTTTATTTTGGATAAGAAGTGACAGCCTCAGTGAGGAGAGGTCTGTGAAGCAGCTTTCACACTTTCATGTTGGGATATAAAAGTTGAAGGAAAAATAATCAATTGTTATGAAAACAAATAAACATCAACCTGATCTCACAGGAAGGGGTATAAGTAGCACATTTCTTTTGTGTCTTTAAAATACATTTTAGGTTTTTCTCGAGTCATAAAACGCCGCGTCATCACCTTAAAACGGTCGCTGTTATGTTTAGGCAACAAAACCCATGGTGACCGCCACAGTTAGCTTCAGGCAACAAAACCTCTTTGTTAGGTTTAGGAAAAGTGTCATCGGCCTTAACTAAGTATGTAAACTAAGTAAAATGTGTTCAGAAACAAAGTAACATGAAAACACGTCACAAATATCACTAACACAACAGGTCCTGTGTTTGACTCCTCCACATCCCCAACGGGTCTATGTCACATTTTATATCACTTTTATCTTACTTTCATATTACTTATTACTCACATGTTCAGAGGGTAACGTTGCCGTCAGCATGGACTACATGGCGTACAAAGACACAAAAGCAAGAAAAGCGCTCTCATTGCACTCAAAATGACTTGATGCAATGATAATGATAAATTGTCATGTCATTCATACGGCAATTGGTGAGAAAAAGAGAAGTAAAAATGTAATGATGAATCCAGATATTTGACCTTTTGGTATTTGGAGGAGGGGTCCAGAATTTTCTAAATCCTGGCTGCTGCCCTGCATGGTAACATAATTACCAAACAACAACAAATAAAACATCTGAGATCAGTTTTGTTTTGTACGTTACTCACACTCCATTGATTCTACTACACTGACCATGTCCACACACACATGACTCAACATTCCAACTTCGATCTCAATCTATAGTGCGTACGGACCAATCTAGCCAAGGCTCACAGCTCAGAAGTTATGAATACAGATGCTAAAGTTGTGTTTGGGGAACAAAAAAACCCCTCTGCTAGCTAATTAAAGTAAAAAAGCAAAAAAAAGCAGTCTCGGTGAGTCTGGAGAGGTTGTGATGGTTGGAGGCGATTACTGGAACTAGAAAAACAAAGCAACAGAGCAGCGTCGTAGCCAGCTGTCTCACAAATTCTATTTCTCAGCGGTGACTCGCTCTCGCTAACCAGGTATTAGTTTAAACGCCATTGTTAAATGAGGACAATACAAACATTTCCTCTCGGCGTGGAGCCCATCAGGCGCCTGCCACTTACACTAAATGGATAATTGAGAAAAAAATAAACTGTGGGGTCCACTTGCTGCGGGCCAACTGGATCTGCAAGTTAATGTGTGTGTGTGTGGGGGGGAGCAAGGGCTCGGCGTTTGGTTTGTTCAGTGTGTGTGTGAAAAATAGTTGGAGGGGCGAGCGCGTGCACAGCCACCAGTGGAGGAAAATTGAAGGCAGATTTTCCAGCGGCAGGCGTTGGCTCCAAATTGCTCGTTTTGGACGGGGGATTTGCTCTGGCACGAGATGTGACAATGATATTCATTTCAGAGCTCACCCCCATTTATACTGAGCTGAACACACACACACACACACACACACACACACACACACACACACACACAGGCCCCAGCTGAATCAAAACTATTACAGAAAACTCAAACTGCCTTCAAAGGAGAAAGAGAAACATTCCTCATAGCCTCAAGTTTAAGGCACTGATCAAAAGGCACATAAACTGTATCCCTCTCTCATGCTCTCATGCTCTCATACACACACACACACACACACACACACACACACATTTATGTAAACTGTGTTCGGACGTCCACATGCCCAGGCCTGTAACATGTGCCCACATTGGGCTGATTTGATCCAAGCCCAGTGTTGTGTTTCTCCAAATAATCATGTCCAACTGGCCGGCATGGAGCCCATTACAGAAAACTCCACAGATGGAGTTTATAGTTTCCTCCTCTCGGCCTCAGTCAGCAGCTCAGAGGAACATGGGAGGAAAATAAAGAGAGTGACACTCATGCATCATTTCATCACAGAATAGCAACAGTTTCTTGCTCAGACTCCAAATTAGTATGCAATATAATATTTGACCTTTTTATTGTTCTTTTTTTTGTTTTAGTGTGCGCCAGGTCTTCCTTGGCAACCGCCATTTATCTTTCAATTGAAATTCGCCTGTTGTGTGTAAAACAACAAATAGATACATTTTAGACTGTAAGTTTGAGAAGTTTAGCTTTTTCCCTTGAAGTAAAAAGGACTTTTGTAGAAAAGAATCATGTTCATATTCCTCAAAGTCAGGCAGGGAAAGGTAAAAGTATTGTTTTGATGTTAGTTTAGAAACTGGAGGATTGAATCAGCACTAATATTGAACAGATCGTCTTCTTACCAAGCCCATTTTTGTCTGTAATCCAGTAATGTAACATCTTATTTTCCTCACTGCAGTGAGAGGTATTCAATTAGTTTCACTTTAATCAACTTGTCTATTCAACTGGGAGGCTCCATCAGCTGAGGAAGGCTGCGTGTTCTGATCTTCTGCTACTGAATTTTGTCAACTTGTTCAACATATCTTCTAAGATCTAGTTCCTGATGGCAGTGCGGCTCTACCTTCCTTATATTTTCATCTTTCAAGATGCATCTGTAGACGGTATTTTAGGTTGATTTCTATTTAAATATTGAAATTGACAGAAACTACTTGACAAGATTAGTTTGTCAGCTAAAGAACACTTGATCAGTTTAATGACTCTTTCCTCGTCCTGGTGGTCAGCAGCTTCTCCTGACCTGCAGCTGTGTGGACCGTCAGTGTCCAGCAGAGGGAGTAAGACAGCTGATAATCTGAGGAAATGACGCTGTAAAGGTTACACATGGACAGACGCTGCCATCACCTTCACCTTCCCAGGTGAGCAAAAGTCACAGTTGTCTCTCAGCAACAAAAATCAGATGTTGGTCGAATTTTTTTTTTTTTTAATTGAACAAAACTGTTTCCTGTTGTTATTTTTAGCCTGCCAGTTGGAGTTGGAGCTGTTGGAGGTGGATGGATCTGCAGCTCTGACCCTCACGTCATGACTTCAGAGTGAGCCGAAGGAGCCAGAGGTTTGGACTGTGTATCGCATGCATAGGACCAGCTGACAGGTGCACATGATTGTGGGCACTCAACAGGCTCTGTTTATAATCTGATAACGTTACCCGTCTTTTGAAGAGACGGTTTTAAAAGCAACAAAACCCAAGCGGACTGTAAGGCCCGTGGAAGGAATAATGTAATATTCCCCGTGTGCAGTACACATTCTTACATATTTCCTACACGTGGTGTTCTGCTGCGAGAGGCTGGACTTCCTGTAAGAGATGGAGAAAAGTCCTCCAAACACTGAAAATAGTTCATGTGCCATGAGGGAATATGAACTCTGGCGATGATTATATATATAGTGACGATTTCTCGGAGCTCACGTCATGTCACTCACCATAATTGTTGTTTTGGTTGTTGCCCTGCCGGACCTCAGCAGGGCCAAGAGAATTAAAATGCTAATTCACCCAGGACCAAGAACGCTCACAGCAGCCATTTGAGTCGAGCCAGAAGCTTTTTGTCACACCATAATTAAGTTACTAAAAACTATCTTTGTCACTGTGTTACATGCAGCATGGGAAAGACGCAGCATGTGACATTTAGGTTTGTACCGACATCCTGTGCTTTTGAATCTGAAAAGTTCTGTCATGTGGAGAGTAATTCAGAAACAGGTGCCCTCACTTTTGGTTTTTACCTCCACATGGAGTGATGTGTCTAATCTCTGTAAACTGTGGGCTTGTTTAGAACCTGTCTGATCATCTGACTGCTCGCCTCTTGACCCGTCCGACTTCCTTACATTTATTTCACCGTGTTCCCAGATCTCAGAAGTTAACGCGGTGACAAAAATGTTCCCATTTTTCATAAATGATGGCCTAAACTACCAAAACAAGACCCAAGTTGTAATAAACCAAGCAGTCTCAGTTAGCTAAACTTCTTTTGCAACCATATCCATATTAGAGATACTATAACTATACTATAACATTACCATGCAGTGCCAAGATTTTAAAAGTGAATTATAACAATACAAGCACATGGCAGCTAAGTGATGGTTAAGAAAACATTTTTTGTTAAGCAAAAGCACGCAAAATCCACCCTCTTACATAACTCAGTGCACGCATCCACCGCCCTTAACGGGTCAGCACGCCTGAAAACAAACTAATTCGTATGACTATATTGTCCAAACGCATCTAAAGTCAAGTGTTTCTATGGTTCTGGATGTCCTCGCTGGAGGGCGGGGTCAAAATAGCCTGCCATCGTTGATCTCTCCCCAACAACTCTGTGTCTTTGTAGATTCAGCGCCATGGATCGTACAAATGGGAAAAATCCGTTGCTCTCTGTCTTTTCCCGCGAATAGTGGCAGAAATAGTCCGATTGAAGAATGGAAAAAGGAGTTTGAGAGAGAGAAAGTTCAAACCTACTCTCACCTCCACACACCTGGACGACGACTGAGGTGAGGTGGGGGGGGACTGTCTGTTTTGGAAAGTGACAAAAATGGTCGTACAGAGGTCCATAAAGTCTGACAGGGGACAATGGGACCAGCGCTTTGCTTAAAGCATACATGAGGCCTCTACTTTCTGCCCAGCCACATCAAGCGCACACTATTCCTGCATTGGCACTGAGCACTGTCACTGGAGGGGAATTGTGCTGTGTATCTACAAAAATAAGCCCAAAGTTGTAATACACCAGAGTTCTCCTTTAAAGTTTATATGGTCTCCAGTTTCTAAGAGAATTTAATGACCCTTGAGCCCATTAAACCGTTGTGAAATGTATACTTTTAAAAATTGTATGTTAATCAGAAAAAAAGGTAAGCATGTTTTTTTATGGGAAAAAGCAGCCAGATTTTCTCACTTCCTGAGCAAAAGAACCGAGCAGTCGTTGGCGATGGGAGTACAGTACACATGGTCATCAGCGTCAACCTTCAGATGGCAGTTTGAAGTTAATTATGTTTCCTTTACAATCCAACAGAGGGTGTATTCGAGCCCGCATCTGTGTTTAGGAAAAGTGCGTAATAATAGTGACTTAATCACACAAACAGTGCAACCTCTCAGTCAACTTGACTTTGCGTGGAAACTCCACATCTCGGGAAATTCTTTGGGTTGTTCACCCAAACCACACACTGTTAACAGCTGTGCAGTATTTCACCCGAGCTGCTCAGAGATTTTCTCTCTCTTTTTTTTTTTTTCTTGTGCTCTTTTGCAAAACCACTCACTAATGCAGTATTTTTTGATCATGTGGCACTGATAGCGGGACCAAGATCCCTGCATGCAGAGAGGGAGAAAACCAAAAGTTAAGAGGAAAAGAAACGAAGAGAATAAAAGAGGAAAAAAAAGAAAGGTGGATGTTTTAAAGGAGAAGGGTCAAGAAACGCTCTCGTTCCCGCTCTCCTGCGCACACACACACACACACACACACACTCACTCTGCACGCAGACTCCCCGCCCCTCCCTCGCTCTCACTGTCTCCTCTGTAATGAGCTCCAGATGTGTTGCTGAGGATGGGGGTGGGTGGGTGAGGGCGAGGGAGGAGGAGGAGAAGGAGCGCTGGTGTGTGTGTGGGAGGGGGGGGGGGGGGTGGCTGCCTTGCATGTCATGTGCTCAGGCGAAGAGAGACGCTGTCCGAGGGGACGCTGTCAGCCCTGATGGAGTGGTTGGCCAGGGCCTGGGGGCGAATATGGGGGGTGGGAGGAGGAGGAGGGTGAGGGGTGGGGGGGTGGGGGGTCAAAAAGATCCCCACATCTGGAATCACTTCAGGTCAGCCCAGGCCCTGGCCGTGAAAGGTGAGACCGGGCGCCTGGCAGGGGAGAGGGGGACAGGGGTCTGACACTGGACATACCACAGTCAGGGATCAGTGATCAGGCAAACAACCAACAGCAGAAAAGAAAACGGCTGAATAGAAAACAGAAATATCCCTTTTTTAAAATGTGGCATAAGAGGACGATGAAGCGCCTCTTTTTTACGACCAACCCTCACTCTGCTAAAACACGCAACACGTGGAAGAAGTCCTTCAATCCTTTACTTAATTGAAAATGGAGAAAATGCTCCATTACAGGTAAAAGTCTTACGATGGAAATAGATGGCAGGAAAACCTCCCACACTGGAGATAATGAAATGTTGTTGCTCCCCAAATTTTCCTGCTTTCATGGGGATTTTCCTGCTTTCAGATCAGATGGATCATGAGGATTACACGCCAAAGTTGTAAAAAAGCCTCATTCCCTCTTTTTACAAAAACGACAACGAGGCTGTTTCTAAGAGTTTACAAAAGATCTTTACTCGTGATGAATGTGAAATCTGGATCTGTAAAGTAGAAATTACAATAAAAAGAAAAAGGAAACACTCCAGCATCTCAAAGCTGTACTGAAGAAAGACGAAGATGCCAAATAACAGCATTCAGGAAGCACAAAACAGCGCTGGAACAGAACATTTTATAAGATTGAAGTTTCCTGAAATAACTGATATTTAACAGGTTTAGTTTCATGCCGAATTTAATAACAGAAAGCTATAAGAATTTAAAATATGCTGAAGGCAAAGTCTCGCAATGTGTATAATGCTTGCCCGCGACAAATCAAATTTACTTCTTTTGAAGGGAGTTTAGTTTGTGACAAAAAGAAGAAAATCAGCGTTGCGCTTTTCTTGGGTAATTATGAGTTTTAAACAATAAACATCTCCAAAAAATCATTTCTACAGACTGTGTGCTCATGTGACTACACCTATATAACACGTTCCCCTCAAAAATCAAGACTCCACCACATCAGCTGCAGCTTCATTCGACCCCACTTTTATGGCCCGTGTGCGGCGTACGAGGACGAGTGTCGACATGTGTTTGTTGACGGCAAAGGTTATGAGGGGCCAAGGAGAAGAAACACCTTGTATGACAGCCGCGGGAGTCAAACGAGGCCCAGGGGCCCTCCATATTGAGGAGAGGATTTCCCTGCTCATGAATATCCTGTTTTTAAGATGGAAAATTCAGGTTGCGGCAATCAGGGAAAAAGAAAACACACAAAGAGGGAGCAGCTTGAGGTTTTTCTGTCGAGGAGAAACTGTTCTCGAGTTGTAAATCTCCCTTTTATGGGGCATGCACGAGGTCCTGGATCATATTGCTTTCCTAATGGTCTCAACTACCATTATACTTATTTCTTACATAATTTAAGTCAGTCTGCATTGAGATTTTTCACTCAGAGAAATCCAAAAAGTTTTTGAAAAAGTGGAAAATTTCTATTTATCCCTCTTTTGTGAGATCTGTTGAACTGGACACTGTGGCATTGCATTGCTTGAAATGCATTTTTATTAATATACAAGGTTTTTTATTCTGTTACAAATAAAGGATATCATAGGAAGTTAAGAGATGGTTTTGGATTCAGAAATACATTAGCCTCTCCTATATATTGGACTATTACATGAAAATCAAAATGCGTTGAAAATGTTTGCTCGTCAGTGGTATAGCATGGAAAGAAATGTGGAGAAAGAAAACTCTCTTTTTAAAAGAATTGCATAAATGTCAGAGGAAGTCCTTGTTGTTTGTTGTTGCTTTTCAAAGAGTGTTGATCCCAAATTTGGTGTGTCATTTTATCCAACACCACAGCCGAAGGCACGAAGGGAATTCCACGTAGTCCGTACATGGGTCTCTGTTGAGAACAAGTTCTCTGATTGTTGAAAAAACTCGCCCTCCACATCACAAATGTAAAACTATGCAGATATGCGACTATAGCATCCAGTCTAGGTGTCTTTGTGTACAAACGAGAGTTCGGTGATGCTCAGGAGGATTTTAAAAAGGCGGTTAAGGGGAAATCCTGCCATCACTCGGTGTCCAACAATTTGCATATAGGTGTAGTATCGCCACCGAGGCTGATCCAGTAAAGGACGGGAGGCTTCATGATCCAGGGTATGTAAGATGATGCTCAACCCAGAGACGGTGTCCGTCCGCGGGGATCCAGCGGTAGGGGGGTTCCCCTCCCCTCCTGCGCCAGTCCCCGTCCGCTCCTCCTCTCAGTTCACCGTGGGCACCTGGTTCAAGCTGTACTCCTTGGCTTTGAGCCGCAGGTTGGCGATGCTGTTGGCCATATTCATGCCCTGGGACGTGTTGGTGTTGGAGCAGGTGGGCGGGTAGTTGGCCATGGTGCTGAGAGACAAGAGGAGGGGGGGGGGGGGGGGGGGGGGGGGGGGGGAACGGGGGGGGGGGGGGGGGGGGGGGGGGGGAAAGGTTACATCACCTGTGGCTGACAGCGAGCTGAAGCTCAGCATGAGCCGCAGCTGTGGAAATATGAAAAGGAACAAAAACAGGTATCACTGATCACGAGAAGAGATTTAGAGAAAATGTGATGTTAAAAAGCACCCACAACCCAAAAAAAGCACCAAAAGGAGCTGAAGCAGTGTTCTTGCACATTTGTACTGAACCATCACATTTCTCAGAGTAAGGTTTGTTGATCAGCTCAGTTTTAAGTGTGCAGCCTTTTTGTGTAAAACTTCATAAAGTAACTGATTTGATTTGGAATTTAAATATTCAGCCTTTTTAATTTCAGGTATTAACTGGCAAACAATTTAGAAGAAGATATCGGCTTCACCTTGTTTCCCCAAATGTCAATATTAACACTTCTTTTCCCTCCCACACTACATTTAAATCAATTCAAATCATACAGATTATAGTTCAGGTTTTTTTTTTAATTTTAAACACTTTTATGAACATGGTTTGACTTTGTCTTTATTATCTTCATGGAGAACGGCATCAAAGTTTCTATTCCGGTTTCTCAATCTGTTCTGCTTTTGAATCACAGTTCCTCATTAAGTCTCTCCATCACTTAGACAACGTTGTACTCATCTGATGTGGTAAAGTGTCCCACTCTGTCTCTGGCTCACAGTTTAAGTATTGATGCCTGATGTTGCTTGATTAATAAAGTCAAACAAATGGCAGAATGACAAATACTGATAATTAGCACCAAATCCTCTAATTGGAAATTTTCCAGAGCTCTCTGCCACATCTCATGGCCTTCATCATCAACGGATGGAGTTTGATGAAGGTCCCGAGATGTGGAGGAAAGCTTTGGGAAATTTACAGTTTGAAGATTAATTTGATTTTACGATAAGGAATTAGGAATTCTTGTTTGCTAGTCTAATTTGTGCCTTTTTCCTTTTTTCCTTATCCTTTTCCTTTTTTGTGTTAGTACTGAAGGGTCTTTCTTCACCTCCTTAGGACTTAGGAAAGTATTTTATTTTTCTCAGGATTTATGGACTTTTTTAACCAAAATGTCGAAAATGTGTCCAGCTTTTGTTTTCAGTTTAAAATGCTAAAAATATGCTTTATTTTGGTGATGATCTTGTCTATTTTGTGTTATTGATGTGATGTTGTCCTGTCTGTTCCTATACATCGGACTCCGTGTTTAAGGGCCTTTTTCCTTTCTGCCTCAACACTGTCTCATGACTTCCACTAAGTTAGTTTGTCTTTTTCTAATCATCATGAGGCGCACACATTATAAAATACTAAAATTATTTGCAAGATGCTGGCTAACAATTATCTGCACAAAAAGCCATAATTGTATTTAAAAAAATTGTTTTTTCATTTTCTTCTTTCTTCTTTTTGTGAGAATTTAATGTAAAAATAATAAACTTCAAAGTTGTGCTTTGTTTTTTTTCTCGTTGCTGTAAAACACTTCGATCAACTGTGTTTAAATCATTCTCTACTATACGGTTTATATGTGATTATTCAGCTGTGAGAGGGATTTAAAACGTCTGCGCTACATTACCACACAACGGTTGCATGACTTTAACAAAAATAAAAGCAGACATGATGCTGATGATTCTCCATCTAAAGGGTGTTTAAAGAAGCTGTATCTACTGATTTAACTGTGTAGAAAGAGATTGCTGCGAGGAAAGGAACATTTTTTAAGTATTTTTGAAAATGGGTTGAAACGTCCAAAAACACTGTAATGATCCTTTAACCCCCCCCCCACACACACACACACACTTTTTAAGTAAAAGTGTAAAATTGACAAAACATTCAAAAGGCAAATTCAAATTAAAACAAATACATTCAGAAATCAACTTATACATTCTTTCTAATGTCTAAACAGTAAATGTATGTGAAATGGCAGTATTCTTCTTTAAAGTAGAATACAGCAAGTTTTCTTTAAAATGAACTGAATGTAGTAAAGTGAAAGCGTACTTGTTCTCTGAGGGCAGCATTTTCTGTGGCACTCGCACTGGCCCCCCCTCCGGCATCGGATACCAGCTTTAGGATAATACACAGTGAAGTGTTAGCACCACATTAGCGTGTTCCACGTAGCATTATTCCTGCTTCACAAAAGATTTCCCCAGCTGCTCTGTGTCCGGCCAAAAATCTCTCAGTGTGTTTTGAGCCGCGGCCGCAGGGTTTGACATTTTACACCGAGTTTCATAAGGGAGGATTACTGTAAATCATGACCAATGTAACCAGAGTCACAAAAAATGTTGCCCAGTGGAGCTCTGTCTCTCGGCGTAGCGTTCATTATCTGGTGTAGTGTAGCAGAGAAGGGTCACAGGGGTCAACAGTGGATTTAATACGGTTTGTTTTCACATTATCACCTCGTCAGGAGGGTCACAGGATCTGGTCCCGCCCTGCTCATGCTGACAGAGGGGAGCGACGGGACTGAGGGCGAGGAAAAGGGTGTTTTTATTCCACACAATTAGTTTGGAGTGAGATATGTGCAAGACAGGACTGTGATATATTCAGTGTAGGAAAATGGCTGCAGGAAGGACGAGGCAAAAGGCCACAGCAGAGTGAAGAGACAGAGAGGGAAAAGAGTATCGGTTTACTGAAGTGTTACAGGATTTTAGGATTACGTTGGCTCAATTTTCACAGCAGAGTCTAATGTAAAAAAGAGAATATGCTGAAATGTTGCTGAACATAAATAGTTTATTCCTAATATTTGGGTGTAACATCTCATAGAGCACGAAAGAAATATCAATATAGGTCATTTTTGCATTTCATGATAAAATAATGATTTTAAACAATCCTCATCAGGACAGACTTTGCTGACATAACAGGAACTTGCAACTTATACAGAAGCCTGCATCTTATACATTAAATACTATAATACTTTAAATCAGAGGTCTTCAACAGGGGGTCCGCGGCCCCCAGGGGGTCCACGGAGGTACTACAGGGGGTCCGCGAAATTTTTGGTTGATTAGAAAATTAAAAAAAAAAAAACATTTCTCTAAAAATGAATCTGTCCATTATTTTAATAGTTCAGTATTGTATGAAAGATAACAGGTAGGTTTATGCATGGTAGTGGCACTAATGGCATCAATTTGAATAGCTTGTGTGCATGATTATCATGCAATTGACAGACAATGTTGATATTGGCATTGGTATCAGCTGACAAGGTATGTTTCTAAACGGCAGTGGCACGGCCACCCTACTCACTGTACCTTGCACATGTTTAATATAAAAACATGAATATATGAACCTGTGTATTATTTGAATAGCTTAGTAATGAATACACAATAAAGAGGTATACACGGTACTAGGCCCATTTAATATAAAACACAATTTTATAAAATATATATAGTCGGGGGTCCCTGCTCCATCTCTCTATCAGTTTGGGGGTCCTTGGCCTGAAAAACGTTGAAGACCCCTGCTTTAAATTATATATTGTATAATAAATAATATAATATACTTTACTTTTAAATATGTCTGTTTTTATTTAAGACATTAGATATTTTGATTACTTAAAAGTTGAAATAACCATTTAAATTGTAAGCCAATGCTGTAATACTACTAATGCTGGAAAGCATAAACCAGTACATTTTAATTTAAACACAGGACCGAGGATGTGATTTAGTGTTTTGCATGTCAGCGCAGCAGTTTGTGAAAAATTGAACATAGCAGTTGAGAGTTTTGTTGTTGTAAAAGCAACCACAAAATACTGCAATATCACAGCGGAATAAATACAAATAGAAGTTCTAATTTTTACTTAAAGAGACATTCCCCCCCCCCCCCCCCCCCCCAAAAAAAATCAAAAATATTTTTTGTCCCACTTCCTTCCCTTTGGTGCTATTTAATCATCTAGTTTGTTTTGCTGCGAGTTCCCTAGTTTTGGAGATATGAGCCGTAGATCTCTCCAATCCAATGGGACTATCTGCCACTCGGCTTGTGGCGCTCAAAGAGCCAAAAACTACATTTGAAAAAAAACTCAGCAGAAATGTCTCTTCCCATAAATCATTACATGGTTACTCAAGATGATCCATAGAGCTTGTTGTGAGCAGTTAATGCAGGAACTATGAATATTAGATTGACAAATAGTGCTACAGGTAAGAGGAAGAATATGTAGTTTTTGATGTTGGGGTGAACCGTCCCTTTAAGTAAAATGGTTACAGGGAACCAGCTACAGTTAATTTGCATTTACTGAATACATTTTGAGGGAAATGTAATGCTGATTTTTAAATCAACATATGAACAAAATATTCACTGCCGGCACTTTTCATTTGTTTTTCTTGGAATATTCGCTCATGAGTGCTCTGGTATGATAAAGGTGTTTGAAGTTCACACTCAACAAAAAGAATAAGAGAAACAGTCTGCCGCGAGTGCTAACTACAGTATTTTAAATGTGGATGAATACGCTGCGGAAAGTAGTCGCCAACAAATGCACTATTTCCTCCTGTTTGTTTGATAAAAACTACAGTAACCAGCTGTTTTAGGAAATTACAGAGCCTCTAAAAAAAGAAGAAAACTACTGTTTTTAAAGATTTACATCTTTAGTAGGAACCAGTGGGCTCGGAGCTGAGAGTCACAGCCAGGAAGGCAGACGGTATCGAGAGATGGACTAAAACCGTTTGAGTCTGAACATCGGATTTGATGACTGTACGAATAATATAGAATATAACCAGACTCATCCTTTAACCGTGTATGAATAAAGGTTGACTGAATAAAACAACAAACATTAAAGGGTCTGCTGACCTGCATCTCTTCAGTTTGAGTCAAGGTGGATCAGAGGAGATAAGGATGGTCAGAGGAACTATGAGAAGCATGTGCAGGTAGAAGAGGAGGAAATGAAACAATAACAGACAGCAGTGTGTGTGTGTGTGTGTGTGTGTGTGTGTGTGTGTGTGTGTGCGTGTGTGTGTGACGGTGGTGTTAACATGTGGTTATTGTGGTATCAGCTGTGCTTTTTCATCTGGAGACACTTGTGTGATTGATGTTCTGCAGCAGAGAGCAGAGGACAAGTTAGTACTGAAGTACAGTTTGTGCAGTATACTTGACTTGACTATTTTGGAGATTTTACATTATTTCATAAATCTTTCTTTCCTTTCTGCTGCTCTTCACACTTTCCTTTTTCCTTTTCTCTTTTTCTTCTTTCTGTACTTTGTTTCATTCCTCCTTCCTATCTTAAGTCATTCCCTTCTTTCCTTGTTTCCTTCGATGTGTAGTTTCTTTATTTTTTGTTCCTGTTTCCTTTTCTTTTCTTCTTTCCTTTCGTCCGTCTTTAACCAAAGTAAAAGCACAAAAATCGCAAAACTGGACATATGAGACTTTCACTCAACAGCGAAACTAAACTCTAAACGTCTTCCACCATTGCTTATTTTGAAAACTTTACAAACAAATTAATAATTAAGGGTTTTATGATTAATTCAAGGTGAAGCATGACGCTTTTATTTGCAAATGACATCATCATTTTACTGTTGAAACCTTTTAATTTTGACCTCTTGAGGGCACGACTCTCTTCACTGTGGTTCTACTCAAGTAGTTTGAGTTCTTCTTCCGCTCTGTGCTGCAGATCAGCGGTGTTAACAGTCAGTGCAGAAGCAGTGCAGAGTGTAAACAGGGTGTGTTGTTGTAACTTGAATGTGAGGTTAAGGGGTGGTGTCAGGTGAGAGAGCAGAGTGGACTCTACCTGTAGGGGGCAGCGTTGCCCCAGGACAGGTAGTCGTTTGGGCGTGGTGCAGGGCGCGGTACGATTGGCTGCTCCACCGCCGTCACGTCTCCTGAGTACGATTTGAGGAGCGAGGCGTTTTTGCTGGCCAGCATGGCGCGCTCGTTCCTGCGGAATTTAGCTCTCCTGTTCTGAAACCAAACCTGGAATCAAAGAAGACAACGGGATTAAGATGCTACAATCATTACAAACTCTTTGCAGAAGCATTCAAAGTTTCAAAGATGCCAAATAATTAGGTTGAACCTGGGTGGCTTGGATCTGAAAATTACACACAAGACATCGAGAACGTTTCTATGTTGTGTAATGGTGCAGCCATAGAAACAATAACAGGAACCAAACCAAAACATTACTATTTGTATTACATGCAGGGGAATCAGAAACAATGTGCCTAGAATCAGACACTTTAAAGGGTAAAACAATGTGATCTTGAACAAACTGAAGTAAAGTTCAAAATGTTGCTCTGCTCCTCAGTCTGCTCTTACATTGTGTGACACTATGATCTCAACTCAAAGCTCCACCATTTAGCTTTTTCTTGGGAGCTCTCTACCACACCTCATATCTCCATCAGTGGGTTAAACAACGTAAGGTTCTTGGTTGTATTCTGGCCTGAACATAAGACGTCTCTCACGTGAGTTGACTGTGTTTCTCTGCACCATGAAGTGAAATCAAATTAAGGAACAGAGTCCATGAAAATCTAAAATCCAAATTTAAAAGAACCAGAAGTGGTTTTTTTCCTGGATAATTCTCTGGCCTTAAACTCTTTTCTCAGTTACAAACTTGATATTCTCACATCCCCACTCGCTTCAACAAACATCCTTCATCTCCAATTCACCATCCACCCCTCATCAGCCTCCCCTCCCCCTCCTCTTCTTATGAACATACCCCCTTCCCTTTACCAAACACACGATGATGTGACTCGGGGGTTTGCTAGTGTTGTTCCTCGCTGTGAAATCAAATCCATTATTAGATGCCGTGGGCGCTCGCAGGGGCTCTCCGTCTGCTGACGCACAGCCTCAGGAATGAGCCCAAAGTCTCTTCTATCAAAGCGTTTCTGCATCGCTCTCTGCTACACATTATCCACAGATGTGCCGCTTCTCTCCCTCCGACATCGCCATTTCCTCTTTCCCTCTCTCTCTCTGCTCACTGAACAAATACTCACTGGTGCGTTTCGGAAAAGCAGGCAATTCAAAGACACAAAAACAAACAATGGTACAAACACTAGTTACATATTAATGCGCAGTGAATGCATTGGATAAACAATTGCATAAGGCAAGTGTGCATTTCTCTTCTAGTTGCATGTGCTTATCTTGAGCTGCTTATGAGTAGAACAAATGTACTTTCATTTCAAAGTTAATCCAGGACAACCAAGAGTGTCATTTCCAATTAGGGACACAGGGGGACATGTCCCCCCTCAGTTATCAGGATCCCAGTTTTGTTTGTCTGGCTTTTACAGTTGCAGTTTGAGTGACTCAGGAAAATCACCGAAGACAGAGTCCTCTCTTTAGCTGATATATTCAAGATGAAAGAAAATCTGATTACATAAATGCAGATATACAATCTCACAGCTTCATGAGCAACAGCAAGTATTCATGAACTTGCCCTAGTTTTTTTTTCTGTCCGGCCAAAAATAGGTTTTGGAGCAACTCGATTGGTAGCGCTCGATGGGGCTGCAGGGATGTTCTGATCACACAAGTCAGAACTAGAAATGTACACTCGTGTTTTTAGAAAAAAAAAATCAATGCATTTAGATTTACATGTGTAATGTTTACAGTTTTTCTCAAAATGGTGAATTCACATTCAGTGGTTTTGTCACTTGAGCACTTTGTTGGCCGGTAGAGTAGCAACAACACACTCCCACATTCATTTCATTCTTTCATGGTATTTATTTCTTTATTTTGTGGTTAAATATGTTAAAACAGCCTTATCTCAGTCTCACTTCTCTTTCAGTGGAACTAAAGGTTGTTTTCAGTTGCCTTCATAAAGAGACACTAACGCAGCATTTCTAATTCTTTTCTTAAGTGTGATCAGTTACATAATGATGAAAACATAACTGCATGTAAAGACAGAAAGTATAGCATTCACTTTTCTCGACGGCTGTGGAAATATTGAATCCATGTTCTTGGGTTGTTTCATTGACGACATTCGGAAGAGCGATCTCACTCATTTGGCCAAAATGCCGCATCATATTTAGCTCCTGTTCGGCTACAGCCCTCATGTGTTGCACATTTTATCGCTGATCTGTAAACCGCTGAGGAAATTAGACAATCAGTTCATCCACTTTTCTGATCACAGCCGGTCCCTCTGGGGAGTCTGCAAGCTGCTCAAAGGCTCAGCGATTAGTATGATAGAGGCTGTTTGTGAGGTGCTGGCGAGTTCTTATCAGTTCCTCTAAAACCTCATAATGGAAGGACTAAACATGTTAATGGACCCTGATAACTGCTAGCCTCTAAGTAGGATTATTAACTGCGTCTATAAGTGTGTTTATTTTTGTGTGCCTCCTGTGAAAGTGGTTGAAAGGGGAAAATGACTACAGCCCTCCTTCTTCTACGTGACTACTTTGAAATCTGGTGAGTTTTATGGCTCTTCTTCTGCTTTGATCAAAGGTTAAACCCATCTGATGAATTACTGCTGCTGAAGGAAAGCCTTCAAACTTCAAGGAATCAGGCTTTTATTTTGTAAGGGAGGAGGATGTGTCAAAAATAGAAGTCTCTGAATGACTCTGGAGGTCACATGAGATTAACAGGTTTCCCCCCGTGCGTACCTGGACTCTGGCCTCGGTGAGGTTGACCCGGCGGGCCAGGTCCTCTCTGACGAAGGCGTCGGGGTAGTGTGTCCTCTCAAACACTCTCTCCAGAGCCTGGAGCTGGCTGCTGTTGAAGGTGGTCCTGTTCCTGCGCTGCTTCCTCTTCTTCTTCTCCTCCGTGTTCATCTGTTCATCTGCAGGGAGAAGAAGGAGGCGATGTAACCTCAATAAGACTCGATGGGAACACAGTGCTCCCATTGGTGCTTGTAGTTTGTAGCTACGGACGCTTTGCCCGAGGAGATGCAGAAATAGCCCCAAAAAACCGAAAGCCTCGTGTCGAACCACGTTACATTTTAATAATAAATACAGCTCCCTGCATTCATGCAACAACTGCTGCTGGATGCCGTTCTGAGAAGATGCTGCCTTCTCAGACCTCAATCAGAAATAAATATAATAACAGAGCCTTTAAGTACGCAACAATGACGAGGACCATAATGAAGAATTTGAATGTCCCGTGGTAAATTGTTAGTATATTAATATTCAAAAATCTGCAGATGTGAAAAGTATCAACGTGCTTTTTATTAAATAGGAAACTGTAAATTAGCATTAAAATACTGCTTACACATTAGTATATCAATAACTCTTGATGTATTGATGGCAGTTCTTCAAAATTGAGCATTGGGAGCAGCTTTAGGGTTCAGGTCCCGATCAAGAACTTCACCCTTCGATTAATACGATCCAACCTGCTCTACACGCAACCTACAGCTGCTACCGCGTACCTACTGTGAGTACAGGTAATACTTTTACTGTTCAACACAGAACTTTTGTTTAACAGGACGTGTTTACATTATAACTGTTTCTACTTACGGGAAAGATCTGAATTCTGAATACTGTTGACTGATAATCTGATAACTAAAGATAGCAGATAACTAAAGAGAGTGTACCTCTGCCAAGACTGCTCAATCCTCACAATCAATACGTGAAACTGTGTGGCATCTGAGACTGGTGTCATGTAAACTACAACGCTCTCATTTTGCATATCCCCCCCCCCCCCCCCATGCCCAAAACATTGTCTTTAAAAGAAATAAAATGCACAAAATGACAGAGAAAATAAAATTATGCTACCTCGATGTGTTGACCCAAATAAATAAATAGATAAAAAGATATATGTGTGTGGAGCTTATTACAATAATTCAACAGTAAGGGACGGTGTTCTCTGTGGGTTATCCTTATCTATGCAGACTATGATGTGAGCAGCACTAACGAAACTCCACTGTATTGGTGTGGAGGCAGAAATGTCAGAGACCATCTAAAAACATGGAGAGACAACACTAACATTAGGTGACGTGATTATTTAAAAGATCCTTTGAAAACAAATCCTGGATCTGCACCGAAAAACAGCAGACTTGATCCTCGATCCAACAGCCTGACTAACCAACAAACAGACACACGTCCAGGCAAACAAACAGCATAAATCCAGAAAGCGTTCTGGAGCCCGAGCACCTTCCAGCTGCATGTGAACATGTTCGGTCTGAACGCTCCTGTAGGCTGGAAACAGTGCTGGTGCCTTGTGGCTGCACAACAAGACCACAAAATAACACTTTCACATCGAAGAAAGAAAAAACGAGACCGTGATCGTCCATGTTCCTGCCTAATTACACACTCACGAAACAATCTGTAGCTACACACACACACACACACACACAGAGAGAGAGGTGGGAAGTTACTCTGTACATTTACTCATGTTCTCTAATGCAGTACAGTTAAGGACTTCATAAACCTCATTTGAGTATTTTGATGTTGAGAGACTTCAGGGGGAAATCTATTTTTCTCTGCATTATGTTTATCTGACAGCTAGAGCGATGACTTACTTTGCAGATTCAGATTTAACATTCGTCATAAATAAAAATGCCTTTTAGTCAGGGATAAAAACTTTTCGAATTCATGCAAGACAGAAAATAGAATTGAAATGCTGCCAGTTTTAAATGCCAACAATCTAAAGTTATTCATTTATTATTGTAGTCTGAAGATGTACTTTTTTCTTATCTAAGAGTTTGACAAAGGGGTTATTTCTTTGGATTATATGAAGTAAGTGGTGGAGGACAGACGTCTAAATCAGCCTAACATCAGTAGTTTGTTACAACACGTCTTTTATGATCATTGTTTTGATAAATGTGACTTTTATTAGCGGTTTGGCTGAAAAAAATCAGATTCATGAAATGGGTTTAACATAGTTAATAACATGCAGATGATCAGTGTGAATATTTGGCAATTTGCTGATTAGACAAATGAAATCTCCCAGCATTAACTTTTAGCTGATGCAAAATAGTCGCATATGAATGCAATTCTTCGAGAGAATCGTCTGATTCCTTGTTTACCGTTTTACTTCAGTGTACATTTTGAAAGCCACGGCGGTATTGATACTTTTTCTTAAAAGATTTGAATCCTCCCTCCATCACTCAGCAATGTCATGTAAAAGTCTTCTACCTCCAAAATGTCAACTCACTGACCAGACGACCTTTAAATATAATCCAAAGATGAAAAAGTTCAGTCTTTACCTTATAAACTTGTAGTATAACAACAACAACAACAACAACAACAACAACAACAACAAATCAGAACTTTTGACTGCATCTCATTCCTCAGCAGATGGGGATGGCAGTGAATCTGAAATATCTAAAGTTTCAGATCAGTTTCTCAGCCTGTTTTTTAGAGGTACAAGGTTTTAAGCCGATTTGATATCCATAACAATTTTACTTAATTCATATTTTAAATTTTTAGGAACATTTTAACTTCAACACTCACTTAAAGTGTAAGTGCATACATTGCCTTTATTAAAAAATGTACAGGAGACTTGCACCAATCGTCCTCGGCTGGACTCGAACTGAGGAAGCTGTGAGTACACGTTCAGAGCTAAATCCTGATGCAGAACTTGTAATAGACTGCTTTTACTTCGTCCACACACACACACACACACACACACACACACACACACGCACACACGCACGGCTCGGTGTCACACACACACACACAGATGCTGCAGTGTGTCAACACTGAGCCTGTTTGCTTTGTTGTCTAATGAGGGAAAAGCTCCCCCCCTGCAGTCTCAGCCCATCAGGACACACTAGATGTAAACTCTTACATCTGCTGGTTTTAAATGACAGAAGAGACAATAAAGAAATAACTACTTGTGACCCCAAAGAATAGTCTGGGTTGAAATACAGTTTGGTTGTTGAAAGGTTTGAAAGGATTGAAGGATCTTTACGGCCTGCGTGGTTTACGCATTCAGTATTTCACCAGAAAAAAAGAGCAAAAATTAGAGAAAATGATTTTGAGAGAAAGAAAAAACTATTCTTGCTCTTTGATGAATTTAATTTGATCATCCTGTGACCTCTCATGTTGATCCCTCTGAGGATCCAGATCCAGAATGTATTCACCTTCTACAGCTGATGTGAATCTTAAAGATGCAAATTAACAGCAGAACAATGGAGGAAACCAGAGTTTCACTAATATCAATTTACTAAAAATACTGTTTTAATATCGTTGATGGTAACATGTAGTCTACTTTTAACATGTAAAAAATGCTCATTTTCATTTCTTGAGACTGAGAAATGATTGATGCGTTGCAGGTTTTATCAGGTGCAGCCCCTGTTGTTGTAGTGTTGTGGAGACGTTTTAAAAAGCTGCTGCACAATCCCTTCGGCCTTTCAACGGTTTTTAAAATGAAACTGCACCCATTCATCGCTCTGTGAGCGGTTTACCTGAGAAGTTAAACAGACTGACTCTTAGTGAGAAGTTCATCTGTTTTTCTGATATTCCTTCTTTTTGTTAAGAAATTCTCCTAATTTCTATTCCTTTGTGGAGATGGTGTTGAGAGGGGTGTCTTTTTGTTTTTGTGCTGTTTTGCTCTTTAAAAGAAAAATGATATATATACAGTATATTCAGACTTTAAGATTAAGAATACAATCAGAAAAATAAACTGCATTTTGTGAAGCTGTTTTTTTTCTTCTTCTTCCTAATCCTGTTAATCCTTCCGTGACCTTTCACACTTTATCTGGCCTGCCCTCTGTGGGGGTCCTGACCCCGCAGTTAACCATCTATAGATTAAAAACGTTAAAACACTAAGTAATTGATGAATTCATTATGCCTTGACAAAGTAAAACTCGAGATGTCAGATAAGTGAGAGTTTTTAACATTGCATTTTATTATTATTATCACCATTGTTATTGGTTTAATATTATTTCCATATTTTCCAAAAATATGTACCTGCAATGAAATCTGCCATATGAAAAGAATTTCTAAAAATAACAAAAATTTCCTTTTTAAATAGAAAATAATGTACCAGAAACTATATTGTGTGCTAATATGATATATTTGAGGTATTGTTTAATAAATGTAATTCCCGCAGTTGTGAATATATTTGTGGTTTATGAGGAAACAGCTCGACCAGCTGAGATCAGAGATCCCTCCTGTGACTCGGACTTGTTCTCCATCAGTGCAGCAGCTCTGAGGCGGCACACTTTGGATCAGTTGGTAAATCACAGGCTGGAGGATTCTTGAGGAGTCGGACAGTAAAGTGCGGCTGTAAATGCTGATGGCAGCCGCACATGGCTAACCAGCGACCGCGCATAGCTTCCTTCTAAAAAAAAACTAAAAAAAACAGCCGTTTTACAGGCTCGAGGTTCAAATGAAAATCATGACGCACTTCATTAGTCCGTGTGGTGACGTTGCAAGCGGAGAAAAGTGCGACAACAAGATGAGGTCTGTCAGACGGAAGAGTGAGATAATAAAAAAATACATATTAAAACGACAGAAAGTCGGTTAAAGATGATTGTGACTTGACCGTTCAATATTTCATCTACGGAAATTACTATTTTCAAAGCAACTGTAGAGCATTTAAATCGTTCGACGCGTTTACAAATGGTTAATTGAATCGCATGACAAAATAAAAAAAATAATGAATCTATCTTTTCTGTATGAATGCAATATTTTTACTTTACTTTTCATTTAGCACAGTGAAGATTCGGCGGGGACGAAAACAATTGTATCCAAAATATGTAAATAAAAACGTATATTTTTTCTAATAAATTCAAATGAGATTATATTCTGTCAACTTCAAAAGAACAAAATATGAAAGATAAAGTCTGAATATCCCCAAAAGGGATCTCTCTGTTTATTTTCAATAGTCGCGCGGCGGTTTGGCCTCGGAAAGCCTTTAATCAAGGTGACATTTAAACTAGAAAATCAAAGCTATTCCCGCCATCATTATGATCATCATCATCCTGCAGCTGCCATTGTGACCAACACGTGTCAGTAGACTACTGATCTCATTAGCAGCCATCAGTGGAAGTCGATTAGTCCTCCTGCCAAAGCTCATTGGCGAGAGGAGAGGTTATTGATTCCTAAAATAATAAAACAAACATACATTTATTTTTTGCAATTTTACTTTGAAATGTTTTATTTTGGATGTGTGATCATAGTCTATTTGGCTACTATTAATGGCAATTTGTGAAATTGATTAAAAATGCCAAAAGTCATACTGCTGCTTTCACCTTCCTGTCAATAAATCGGAAAAAAATGTATATGAATTAGGCTCTATAATTAGACTCCTACACATGCCATTATATCTGAATCTTGTATACATCTTAAAATGTTTCCTGAACCCCACTGATTCATTCTAAAATCACCTCTCAACGGCATATAGTTCCGATGAGATGCTGTTATTTGATTCCTTAATTGTTGGCGCGAGGACACGCGCGGTAATTATGACAAATGATTTAGGCTCCGATATTCTGACTGTTTGACAGGCCGAAAATAACCGGGAATTAACGACGTGACCCGGCCACTTCCTCCCGCATATTTCTCACACGATTTTTAGCCTTTTAAAAAACTAACAATAACACTCATTAAAGCCCATAACGTTCCTGTCAGCCGCAGCAAATGGCCCTTTGAGCAGAGGAAGAGGAGGAGGCAGGAGGGAGCGTTTATTTACTCTCTCAGAGGTGCGCCGGAGAGGGCCAGTGGCGGGTTTTTGTGGGTTTATCCCTATTTTTGTCAACTTCCACGCATGCAACGGCGCATTTAACACAAAAAGCTGGAAATAATAACTCCGATTGTCAGGTTGGGGCTTGAGCGGGAGCTCAGCGAGCGCTACCCGTCTCTTAGCTCACCAAACGGCACAGATTGGCCACATGTTTTACGCACGCGCGGAGGAATGTGTTGGTTGAGGGAAAAAATGGCACATCATTATTTAGTGATAAATGAACATATATATTTAGAATTAAACTATCATACACGTGACGCTATCGTCACGTGACTCACTGTAAATATTTTCAAAATGTATGCATTTTTACTCGATTTGATTTCTCTTTCGTAAAAAAAGATCAAAACGTGCTCGATCAAGAAACGTGGCCTCGTTTAGGTCATGAAGCGAGAGATGCGTTACCCCCGAGTTTGACTCGCAAGGTTCCTTCACTCACCATGTCCACCAACATCACCATACCTCACTGACATCAAAGTGTTAATGGTGAATTAATGGCCGTTTTGAGGGGGAGGCCGTCAGGGATGATGCATTGCCAACACTCACTAAAGGATTCCTTCCGTGCGCGCAGCATTCTGCAGAGCTCCATTCATGCGCTCTGCACGCGGACACACGCCAGATCTTAATGAAAACAAATGACTTTATTTTCAGCTGCTCATTAGAACTGCATTTGTGTGAGATCTGCGGTGGGTTTTTTTCCGGGTGTCGAGCCTGATAACTCGAGGTTTTTCACACCGAGGCTACAATAATACACACCCGGGAAGGAAATGTAACATTTCGGTCACAAGATTTAAAAGTTGGTTTTGATCTCCTCTGCTCAGTCCCAGCCTGTGAGGCTCTCGAACGGGCTGCTTTTCACTTACTTTCCTGCTGGGTCGTGTCGCTCCCGCTCGTCAGCCCCGGGGACTCCAGCATACTCCTCCCCGCCTCCCCGACGCTCTCGTCCGCCTGGGTGCCGACCATTTCCCCGGCCTCTTCCAGATCCAACAGGTGGCTGACCGAGAAGTTCTTTTTGGCTTGCAGGTTGTCCAGGTTCGACGTGATCGGACTCTCCAGGCGGTTCGATAGCGAGGCTTGCCTGTCCATTACATGTGCATAGCTAGAAGTCATGACGCAAGTGGGGGAACAGTGTTAAAAGAATTTAAAAAACGGAGCGCTGATGAAAGAGAGGAGTCAACAAGCAGCCGAAAAGATCCGTTCGTGCAGAGCGCACGAGCTCCAGAAACCAGCCCGAGAGATACTCGGTTCTTCCGAGGCGGAACGCGGATCTGTTCACATCCAGATCAGCCGCGCAGGGCTCGAACAAACTCCTCGCCTGTTTTTTATCCCGACCGATCAAACCCTCACAGACAATCCATCCAGCGGCGCGCGTCAACGGCAAACGAGGAAAAATATCAGCCTGTCCTGCTGCCTGAGAGGGAAAAGTCTCAAAGACGCGTTTCGCAGAAGTCCTCTGAGGAGAAGGAGCTCTCTTCCCACTCTGGCTGAGTCACATCTGAGCAGGAAGGGCTGCTGCTGCTGCTGATGATGATGATGACGACCAGATGCGCGAAGCTCCGTGTGTGCGCAAAAACTTGCTCAGCGGCAGCTAGGCGCGGGGAGGCAGGACGTTACTGCCGCTCCTCCAGGCTATAGACCCCGTAGTCTCTCTCTCTCTCTCGCTCTCTCTCTCTCTAATGAAAGAGAGCCCCGTAATTACGTGGCAATGCCTTTATGTTGTGTCTGACGTTTCACAGGCCCTCACCAAGAGCTGCCCCCTCCTCCTCCTCCTCCTCCTCACCCCCCTTACAGGCAGAAACATCACCATCAGCACCATCAACACCCTGGTTTGGCCTGTTTTTGTTCCCCTGGCTGGCAAACCTCACCGCCTAATGAGTGTGATCGGGTGGGGGGATCCAGGGAGCCAGCAGTCTGCAGGGAGACACTGGTGTTATCACTGTCTGTGTGTTGATAAACCCTCTCCGACCGTCCTGCGGTCTGCCACCGATTAAATCAACTATCGCCCGTTCCCGTCACCCTATCCACAGATCTATGCTCACGAGGCTGAGCTGTCAGGGCAGCAGGGAACACAAATATAAAGAAGTACAACTGGATCCATGTCTTCAGAAAGAGAAAATGGAGTTGGGAAAAATAAATCTAAGCAATCAGCTGTTTGGGGCCACCAGGGGCCCCCAATTGTGCAACAGTAAAATATGACAATTAAAGCTGAACTAATTGACATTTTTGATAAATACAATGGATTGCATGACTAACGCCACATATGAGGTGAAAAGTGACATGCATGCGTAACAAACCCAAGAGATTTGTCACCAACTCTATGGAGCTTTTTAGCCTCTTTTAGCTATAGTTTTGGTTGTTTCCATCAAACAAGGCCTGATGAATCCAATGTGCATTACCTGCCCAGCACCAGTGGTGGAAAGTAACTAAGTACATTTACAGTACAGTAGCCTAGTTAATGTTACTGTGAGGAACTTTAGCTGGTTATGGAATGGTCTCAGATAATACTGATTCCTCTATATGACCTACATGTAAGTAAACAAGACCATCAGCAAGAAGATTGTCTATTTCTATATAGTTATTGTTATTGCTTGTCATCGGTGCCACCGGGTCTGATTCCACGTAAAATCTGATGAAATCATGCAGGTAAACTAAAACTCCTTCAGCGGGGCCTTCTAAATCTGGCTTCGCTGCAGCCTTCAATCTGCAGTCTGATCTACGGCGGCGTAGAGCTCCTCCTCTGGCAAGAGGCAGAGTTTTGCCCCGCTACACCGACACCTGGAGGCCCAGGCCGTATTGTTGGACTCGCTGGAGGGAAGGGAGACACGGGAAAGCAGAACCAGAACCTCATTTTACTACGGCAGGTCAGACCCTGCTGTAGTAAAATGAGAGGTTTTCTGAAGGGACACTGGCGCTTGGAAACACTACCGCTTTTGTCCACATGGACCGCCAAAATCAACAAGAAATTAAAGTTCCACGTAGTAGCTTTAAGTTCAATTTTGAGGTAATTTACTTGGGTATTTGATGATGATGATGATGATAATACTTTGTCAGATTTTTTCTGTCATCCCTGTAACTCCATTTGTAACATCAACAAAGACAGAAAAAAGTAAGACAAGAAACTATATGCATTTAACATACAATCACCAATCAAGTTGTGGAACCATGTATGTCTAATTTGATGGCAAAAACTTGTATTCACTGTTTAGGACCTCCTTTAGGAGTTGGCCAGCCTTGATATGTTATTATGGTAAGCTGGTGTTTCTCAAGGGGTCATTTGGTGGAGCAGTTTTGACTCCAAAGTGGTGAACACTTTAATACCATGAAGTATTACAATACCGTAGAGTACTGATAGTCACAAAAGTAAAGAACAAAAGAAGAATTTCTCACCTCGCCCCCAAAAAACATAAGGCGATGGAGAAGATAGATTCTTTGATTTGTTTTGTTTGCAGACAGACTCAATGTGGTCTTTCCAAGATAGCAGAGGGTCTATCATAACACAAAGTATGTATATGATGTATGTATTCTGAAGTATGTATTCTTTATGGATAACAACAATAACTTTATGAGAGTCATGTGACCCGCACAATTTCTTCCCTTTTTTGTGTTAATCTCAAGAGCATAATTTAAACTTTATATTGTGCTCCAATGCATTTCAGAGGGAAATATTATACTCTACACTTAAATAGTAACTTTAGTTACTTTGCAGATTTGGATTCTTCTAGAATGATGCATTTATGCACTCATACATATGCAGTAATAAATGCAGATTCAGAATAAAACAATACAAAACCACTGCTACTACTATTACTTACATCAAATATTTCAGCAGCAAACAGCTGACAGATACTATCTGGTGACCAGAGTGGAGAGTTTCGCAGCTAAAGAGACAGGACGTTTTCTCAGGAGTTGGTGGAGACCAAACTAGAGCGAAAAGGAGAATGAATATCGGACTTACATTCGTTAGACTGAAACATAACTGAAATGTCTCTGCTGGTATTTGGTTATTCATATAAAGCTGCTGCTCTGAGGTTTGTCTCATTGCCTTGTCATTTGCGCACTGGACTTCATCATCAAGCAGCAGCTGCAGACTTGCAGATTAATCAGCCACTTGACTGCTCACAGGTGTACAATTCTCAGGTGGTTTACAGAGGCTCAGCTCAGCCAATCAGAGGTGGAGGAGAGACTGGACCGTTCACTCAACTGAGGTCTGAGTTGATGGCATTCCCCCAAAATGTCTATCTCATCCCGTCTCTTCTAATTTGAACTGAGCAGGAATGTTCATGCTCTCAGATCAGTTGAAGAAGGAAGAAAAGGAGATAGAGAGAGTTGCTCAACCCGGGGGCCGGGACTCGTCAAGGTAAACCTGGTGGAGTAAAAGTCTCTCAGTGAACTGTAGGTTAGTCAGGGTTGGAGAGGTGGTGGGGGTGAAGGGATGAAGGAATGGAGGGAGCAGGGTGGTGGTGATGCGGGGGGGGGGGGGGGGGG
>NW_022280132.1:880893-907314 GCF_004355925.1 Anarrhichthys ocellatus
TGCCTCTCTGGTTCTTTTCCGGTCTTTGGTGAGGGGAGGTGGGGATTGAGTCGGCTTGGGGGTGATGGGGTCATGTGTTCAGATGGCAGGAGTCGACTCTGGGCTCCAAGCTGCCATAGACATCCCGTAGCTTGCAGCCCCCTGATCTGGGAAAAGAACACTTGATGCCATCAAAGGGACGCAGATTGAATCCAGATGTGCCTCTCTCGTTCTTTCCATGTATTTAATGAAGGCACAGGGATAGAGTAGACTTTTTCATCATTAGTTTTCCCCCCAGATTCTCTTTTCCTGCCTACAAGTCTATTCCGGTGCCAGCTAGGGCAGAGAGAAAAAAAAGGCCTCCCCATGTCTCAGACTCACAGTCTTCTCCTCCAGGGGCCCTATTCTTTGTTCAGAGCTCGATGTGAAAGTGGCCTGTTTGCTCCGACTGCTACAGTTTGTCTGCGGCGAATGGAAAAGTCCAAACATCTCTGAAAGGAAGACGCCATCCTGCAGAGCTGCCGTTGGCAGGAAGAGTCTGCGAAAGAGGCTTAAATGGGCTTTGGCGCAAAACAACAACAACAATCTGGATCCAGATGAATACGTTTGTGCTCCGGTTCATTTACAACGTTTTTTATTTCTTTGAATTGCTTTTAGAAGTCCTTCTGTGTTGATTTTATTTGACCAAATAGAATCAGGAGGAACAGCTTTCATAGCAAACAGCTAATAGGTCATTAAAATATTTGCTACAACCAATTGAGCTTCATTTAATTGGATATCTACCCATCATTTATTAACAACTAACAAGTGTATTTATAGAGCACATTTAAAAACAGCAAGTGTTCATCAAAATGTTATACAGAGAGACTACAAGCACATAAATACACAAACTTAATAAAGTGTAATAATCAGTAATAGCATGAGATTTAATAATGGGCCGATAACAACAGCAGAGCACATTAAACACAGCGTGCATATTTAAAGGTAATTTCAGAGGTTAACGGTTAAGTGTGAGCCATCATGGTTCTTCTCAGTCATCCTCAACAACTGCTGAACACTTTAACTAAATTATCAAGTCAATTCAGATCAACAGCCCAACACCACAGGTTTGTATCAGAGGCATTAGAGACCCTGAATATGAATTAGGAAATAATCTGTGGGGAGCGTCCTGATGCACCAGTGGTTTAAGATGCATACCACGTAATCATAATGTCCCGAGTTTGAATCTGGCCTACAACACCTGTGTGCCTCTTCATCATAGTGATCTGATTAAAGGCTAAAGTGGCAAAAAAGACAAGCTTTTAATCTCGAATCCATCTAATAGATCCTCCACAAGTCTTAATAAACAATCAGCGCCTCATGATTCATTCTGTTTAAAATCTTCTGTGTAAAACTTGCAGCTTGTTGAATCTCTTGCATTCTTAAAAGGAACTAAAATACAGTACATTTAAGTGGTACTTTACTACAGTATCTGCATTTCATGATACTTCATACTTCAGCCACATTTCAGACATAGGAATTGTGTTGTACTTTTCATAGCAGCTGCAGTTATTTTTCAGATCAATATTTTATACATTAAATGAATCACAAGATAAAATGTGAATTCTTATAGATTAAATTACCCAACAGAAAAAAATAGCTCCGTCTTAACAACATAAAATGTTGCTTACAAATTAATTGATCAGTTATATTCCATCTGTGATAAATATAATAAACACTCTGAATGAATGTGCCTTTTTTGCTGAATTAGTAACTTTACTTTCTTTATTTTATGTACGGGGTTTGCTATACGTACATGTTTTTACTCACGTAAGATTTTGAATTTACCTGTAACTGAGTATTATACATTCAGTGCTGGGATGTTGTGACTTTCAGTAGTAAGTAAATAAATCTCTTCCACTACTACTAATTTGGTTCTCTCCTCATTATCAACAGAGAGCCTTCAAAATGTCACAGTGTATATTTACACCTGTCTGCATCATTTAAGTCTTTGCAGTTATAAAAAATTAAAACATGTTACAGCTGCCTCACACAGACATTAACCTTATGTTCCCAGGATCAAGAATGAACCTATATACATATTTCTACTGTGTATCTGGCATCTTCTGATCTGCAACACAAAGCATTTGACAGTTAAATTAAGGCTCCGAGTGTTTGATGCGATACAGTCGCCTGTCTGCGTCTGACAGGCAGGTGCTGGGCTCAGATTTCACTTCGACAAAGTGCTTCACATAAACCCCAAACACTGATCTCTTTCACTCGGATACAGTACGAAACTGCACACGCCAGAAACACGGATGACCATAAATTAATGCTGGGCTTCACTAAATTGGTTTTGTGAGTCTGAAATGGAACTTGATCACAGAGTCGTGAAACTCCACACTTTAACTCACGTTAGGACTGGAAGCCCGGACAGGGATAATTAGGGCATGTACCGGTTTGTAGTCTGGTCCGGCTCGGGGAGACTGTGGGTGGTAACTGAACGGTGGAACCCACAAAAACCTGCTGACCCTCTGAGACCGGCGTAAATCCTAATGAGGTGACTTCAGCATGGCAGGTGAGAGTGTGTGATCTCACACAGAAAACACAACGTTTCTGTCTTTGTACAGTGAGGTTTTTCACCATAATGATGACCAGAAACCTTTACTGCCTTTTAGTTTGTATCAAAGGACAAAGCTAGAAGGACTGAAAGCAACTAATACTCTACATTACATTTCTGAAGCACATAGTGCACCTTTAATCATTTCTCTGACAGATGAAGTTACTTTTAGATTCAAACTTACAGGAGGTCAGACTCATCATCAAATCATCAAATATCACTGTATTCATGTACAAACCTGTTTTGGTGTAAATATCTTGATTTGTATAATCTATACTGGAGCACAATTTTTCTTCCTATTGTGAGTACTTCTATTATCTGCACTACTCAGAGAGACATTGAACTTTTTACTCCTTTTATCTGACTCCAGTACTCCATAAAGTATAGGCATTGAAATGCTGCTTACATAATAACTGTAAGGCTAATAACCTCAGTATTGAAAGTCCTGTAATAATATTTAAATGCAGTATTTTCCCGTGTAAAGTACCATTTGTACACTGTAGTATTGCAAGTAGTAAACCTACCAGACCTGTCAATCAAAACGAGCGCTTCCTTTCTCTGCTGGCTCTGTGTCCCTCCGTGCCGTCCTGGCCCCGGGCAGAGGATGATGATGATGATGATCCCGCCGCCGCTGTCCAGTGACCCCTGGTGCTGATTGGAGTAGCGCTTTGGCCCCCTGTCCTGTTTTATTTCCCTAATTGGGAGTAAATGGCCTCCTTGTTACATCCTGCGCAGGGAACCACATGTTGCAGACGCGCTCCCTCTGCGCTGCTCCTGATTGCAGCGGCTGCACCGGGATTTCTGCAGCGCACCGACTGCTGCTGAGCGGCGAATCCCTCTCACACGGACTGATTAGAGCTTTCAGAGGAGGCTGTCAGAGGCTGAGGAGTCAGGCCTGGTGCTGCATGTTTCACAACGCTACACAGCCTTCAGCCTTCGTCAGCAGCACTGATCACCTGCATGGCTAGGTTGCGTTAAACATGCAGGAAGTACTCATCCTTTACTTTTCACATTAAAATCTCTTACACTAAAGATGTGTTATGCACCAATACAAGGCAGAAGATGACATGCTGGTGGGAGGACAGTACATTTACACAATACTGTAATGTACAATTGTGACGTATTCTGCACTATTTATATTTTGTGCTACTTTGTACTTGTATTTCATCCCATTTTAGAGGAACACTTTGCTCTGTTTACTGCATTACAGCTGTTCTTACTTTGCACATTTTTACATGCATGTTTTTAGTTTGTATATTTTGCTGATTTTCTAACTTTACTTAAAGATTTAAGTAAAGGGACATTTACTTTTAAAGGGTGATTTTTATATTACTTATTGCAATGTTTACTGAATACTTCCCCTGCCACTGCTGCTATGACATTTTGATGTGGAATATCAGGAAGAAACTGCACAATATGGTTTAAGGCCTACTGACTATAGCTTTGTCCCTTTTAAGTATTATTTGTCTTGCATGTTTTATTTATATATATATATATATATATATATATATACTATGTCCCTTTGTTTGCTTTGCTGCTGTAATGCTAAATTTCTCTCCTCAATAAACTCTTATCTTATCTTATCTTATCTTGAATATATTGAAGAAATTCGTATGTCTGATACTTTGCTAATAAAGCTGAATCTTTTATGCCTTAAAATGAAAAATAAATTACATTAAATGTAAAAGATTTCAATAAAAATAAATGTAATGAAAATAATTAGGCCTAATATTCAAATGTAATTAGTGAATTGTTAAAATGTTAATGTATCAATAAATCCCCAACTTGTTGAAATCAAATATAGAAATTAGGAGCTATGAGGTTTTTTTCCCCACCCGTAGAAAAACCTCGTATCTATTCTCGCGCATCCAATTAAATTGGAGGGTCACGTGTTGTTCTGGGTTGGTGGAAATACAACTCTACATGACGCCTGAGATATGCTTTTGTCATCGAGCTGAAATGAGCCTGAAAAAAACCTGTTTTGCAGAAAACAGCGATGTTTTATGATATGATCTGCAAATGAACTCCAGCTGTCAGATAAATGCGGTGTAAAAAACATAAATACTACACTGCCAGTAATTGTATTTAATCGTGAGTAAATGCAGACTACTTATATGAACTATCTGTGTCCCCTCTTTCTATGTTTTACGACTCGTTTTGTTCTGCTGTCTCTATTGTTGCACGCAGCTCACGCGCCGCTCTGCTAACTGTAAACGGTCTGTGGTGTTCCGACATAAAACAGCCAATCTGCTCCTGATTAAAACAACACGGAGACTTTACAGAGCGAGAGGCCGTGTGGAATTAATTCAGCCGCACTGATTCTCTTTATTACAAACCCCCCAAAAAGCCCGCTCCGAAAAGGCCGCCTATAGCACCGCAGACACATAGAAGTGCTGATCAGAGGACAGAAGTAAACACATCAGTCAGGCTTATTAGCGGTTTTCTTCCTTTGGCTTTTGGTTCACTTGTTTGTCAGCTTACGGTTTGGTTCATTTATATTTAAAGCTATAGGGTGGATCATTTTACAAACAAGTCAACCTCGTTTTATTTTTAATATGTATTATTTATTTTTTCCCATCATGAACATCGACCAATTTTCGGTCGAACTCAATTCGTTTCCCATCACATGCTTTAACAGCCGTGACATGAAGCCGACCTCGATTAACGTTTCGTTACATTTGTCGTCGAAAGAGTCTAATTTTCTATTTGTCATGCAGATGTATCTATTTCGAGTCTACCGGCGGGTTCTTAGGATAACAACATGAATTCGGCTACAACGGTGAAGCGTTAAATCAATAGCTAAAGTGACATTGGCTTAATTATCCAGCAGCTGAATGAATCAGAACCAGATTTTGTTAATTGCCAAAGCAAATAAGACCTCGATAAAAAACCGATGAGCGCTGTTCCAGTATAATAAACCAATGCGGCATTTATCATCACTGCACAAAAGCAGTTCAAACATGTCTGTGACTCCATCTATTTTATATTTTCTGTCGCCTCACAGTTGTATCGACAGTGAGTTCAAAGTTCAGTTGATATGGAGGTGAAACTCGTCCAGATGGCAGAGATTTTTCTCAGGAGAACTTGATTGGGGTTTCTTCTTTTCTCTCTCTCTCTCTCCCTCCCTCTCCCTCTCCCTCTCTCACCTCTCGCGGATTTCTCGGGTTTCACGGTCTCTCTCGGCCTGTCGAAGGACGCCAGCGCCACATAAATCACACTTTACTTTATAAACCCTCAGCTCTCTGAAGTCCGGCCCAACACACACACACGCACACGCACACGCACACACACACGCACACTACTCCTCTATAGACATGTATTTCTAATGTAATCTCCACTGCCTGCATCTTCTCATCTTTCTTTGTCATAATCCAGAGTACATTTCTTTTCACAGGGACCCCCCCCCCCCCTCAGGAGTTCCTACAAGTATCATTATTCCCCTTTCTTTAAATGAAGCAGTGAGGTGGATCATGTGAAACTGTGGAGGAGCATAAACACCCTGAAGTTCAGTTTGCACTGTTCTTTGCTGCTTTACAGATTTCATTCAAAAGATGAGTAGGCCTACTACTATATCAATAAATACCATAAGTATTGTACTTAACGTTACAGAAATGCACTTAAAATATCAAAAGCAAAAGAAGCCATGATGCAAAATGGCCCTTTTTCTGTTGTTGTATATCTTACATGCTAGATTTGTATCATTATTGATGCATTAACATGTAGGCAGTATTTTAGTGTTGTGGTTGGTCGAGGTGGAACCCAATCGTAAAGATAAATTTCATAACTCCTAAAATTGTATTTTGTCAAAAGTGGAAAAAAAATTAAATAAAAAGGTTTCAGACAGAATAATGCAGGTTGCTGCACAGAAATTATGAAAAATAAAAATGTATTTCAGAAAAAACTTAGTGTGGAATATATTTACAGCACTGGCAGATTCTCACTTAAAAAAAAAAAATACTTTTTAGAACTACACAGACTATGCAGTCTAAGTAATACAATGAGTACACTAAAGGAAAGTACTTCACAGTTATTCCACCGGTGGATGTTGTGGAACTGACATAATTCAGTCCTTTTCAATCCAACGTCTTGATGAATTGGTCAAATCTGAGCTGAAGTCTGCTCGGAGGGACTTCAAACGCTGACCTTGGAGGTTGTGCGTGGACAGACAGGACGGTGGTCACTCTCCCACTCCGAGCTTCTACCTACCGACTAATTAAGAGAGCCGCGTTTTACGGCCTCTCCTTCAGACGGCCAGATGTGACCGGAGCGCTGTAAAATCTCAAAGTGGTTTACAGAAACACTTACTGCACTTTTAAAACGACTCGCAAAAGCGATGCGAGTCCCAAAGTGCTCCCCGGGTAAATTCCTTCCAGGACCACAAGCTCCAGTCCTGCAGATAACTCATTATTTAAAGGCTAAAATGACATAATGCACGAGCGAAAATACACTTTTTTAAAGAGTTTATTTTCGTAAAATATCAAACTGTAGTGTATATCTACACATCACCTCTTTAAATATTTACCCAATTTAAATAACTATTTATATTCATGTAGTTTGCTTCACATGCAAGCAGGCACACATACATACAGGTCACCGTCACACATTATTGTCGACACATTGTGCAGCCGGAGAAAGTAAACTGTGCAGAATGGCATGCAGCCCAAAGCATCCGTACACACATTAACAGGTATCGTCTTACCATTCAGGAGGCCCGCTGCTCCTCGGCTGCACTGACAAGACGAGAACTAGCTTTGAGAAACACGAGCCCCGCGTGTTGGTCTACAACACACAAGACAGAAGGGTTCATGTGTGGAACACAAACCCGGGCCTCCTTCCAGGAAGTAAGCGGGGCCCATCTTTCATTACTGCCCACGAAGAGACAACAATCGAAAACAGTCATCTTCTGAATGCAACCTTTTTGCTCGGGAGAGATAATTCACATGTTTATCCGCATGTGTGGAAGTTTTGGAAGCGCACAAATAAAAACAGCGACCGATTGAGGATAACGGGTGCGAGACACTCTGATTCACTCTGCAGATGATTGTGATCGGGTCTGATCCTGCAGGCACGCTGGGTGTTGATCGCAATCTATCGATACCAGTGTCGATATCGTTTCACCAAAATAAATAGCTTTCCCGCCCCCGACACCTTTCTACATTCAACTAAAGAAGCTTAAGTTCTCAAAGCCTTATAAAAAGTTCGTCTATATAAAGTAAGTCTAAAACTGGCAAAGTTTTGATTTCAATCAAATCACAAAATCAGTACAATCTGAACCAGATAGTTATCAGCTTTGGATACTTGACAGTTCAATAAAAAAATATTTTATAAACTACTAATAAGCAACAGCAAATACCCTGTGAAGGACATGCAATACCGCCCAGATTATTATTTTTATAAATAAAATAAATAAATGTTTGTAATCTACGAATTTGCAACGTCACAAAAAGAGAAGCGCTGATACAACCGTTCTCCCCCGATCCCCGAACTCGATATCTGTGACACCAACAAGCCCTTTGTTAAGTTCACGTGTCGTGTTGGTTGAAAATTGAAAGAGTCACAAAGAACACAGGACGTGCTTACTCTTCTCAATACTCAGTAACCAAAACCACAATCTTTCCCAACCCTGAAATGTCTCATTTTGGCAGATACCAAAAAAGAATTGACGTTGGCCACCCGGCCCTGGACGTTACAGCGTGGAGCCTCACGTCCTCTGGCTGAGAGGATTATTGGAAAACATTAGCATTACTTGAATCCCTAGAGTGTGATCATGTTATCTGAGCATCAGGAGGCTGCAACTCCGCTCTGAACAGAGTTTTGTAGTGTTTGACAGTCTTGTTCGGTCTTTGGGGGTTCAGTTATCGGGGGGTGCTCTTGCCGGACATCCCCTCCGTTCTCCTGCATCACCGTCTCTTCCTCTGCGGGTCTACAGTCTTTGGTTGATTGCACCGTTCCCTCCTGATCCGCCACTGAACCCTTGCCCTGTTTCCCGACTCTCTGCGTCTCCACGCAGCTTTCTATCTTCTTCTTCTCCTCCTCCTCCTCCTCCTGCCTCTTCAGCTCCTCCACAGTGGTCCGAAGCTGCAGCTGCTGCATCAGCTCCTCCAGCTTGTGGGCTTTACGCAGCTCGTTCTGCTGGATGATGGCGCAGAGGTGCTCCGTCAGCTGCTCCTTCGCCTCCGTCTTCTTGTGCAGGTCCAGCTTGGCCGTCACGTACTCCACCTCCGCCTTCTCATAACGCTTTCTGAGAAAATACGTGAGGAAAATGTGAGAGAAAACATCAACAGAAACTCAATCACAGGGCTGCACAATTTTCTCATTTATACTCTGAATAATTTCTCACTTTTACTTACGATTAATAACCTTCATTCTGTAACAGTAGGGTGTGTCCTTTCACTTACAACATGCAGAGCGCACATCATGCAACATATTCCTCTTTTAACTTAAAATACTCCAGCAAATGTATTCAAGATCAGAGAAAAGATGTCTGACTGATATTAAATACAAAACACTGGTGAGAATATTGGATAAGTCCACTGAGGAGCACGGTTAGTTGTAGTGCAATGAACTGGTTAGTTTCATTGTTAATCGATCATCATGTCATTGTTTCAATCGTTCACCGAGCGTTTCCAGCTTCTAAAAGTTTCTGTTTTCTTTATCCATTTTAATTTGAATGTATTTAAGGTTTAATTTCTACCTTAGACAAAGGGACAATATGAAGATGTTACTGTTGAGATCTTTCATCAGTATTTTCAATAAATTTGCAAAGATTATCAGATTGATTGATTGATTGATTGATTGATTATGTCTCAATCGCCCCGGTTGGGTTTTTAACATTGAACTTGTTTGGTACAAACTGAAATATGAGTATCATAAACTACAGAGAATTGACAGAATCAGAATCTTGTTTACATGTAATTTAGCATGTTAGAGCTTTGGCTTCTTTTGATAAATGTAAAAAAATGTTTTTTGGGGGAGAAAAACATCTTTATATTTCTGAAAAAAACCAAGTATCGTTTTGGTATCCGTTTTAAAACTAAGGTATTATAATGCCCCCCCCCCCCTCCTCCCACAATGTCTGAATGCAGAAACTTTGTTGTAATGTGAAGAACAGAACATCACATGCTGTTTAGAAACATTGCGGTGACTAAACAGATGATGTCACCTCAGGGGGGGTTTTACGTTGTACCTATAAGCAAAACCTCAACAATTGATTTTATCAACATAATCATAACAGAATCACAACGTAATGAGTGTGTGGAGGTCCGGTCCTCTTCCTGTTATACAAACATCTGTAATGAACAGTGTTCATGACATGGAGCTCATCTCGCTACGCAAGCTACAAGGTCAAACACAGCTCTCTGGATCAATGTTGGCAGAACAAAAAAAACACATTCTAAAACTATTCACAGTCTTACTGTGGAAGTTTAATGCTGCTGATTAACAAGTGAGGAACAATAAACGATTCAAGATGTTGCTAATTATAGATATCATTTAAATTTTATGTTCAGCCTTTAGTTGTAATCCTGCTTTGTTCGTCTCTGTATGCTGAAGCAAAGTGAAAGACTCCTCAGAACATCTGAGCAGGGCTTTGTCTGCTGAAAGTGGTTCAAAGTGTTTCAGAACACATGTGGATCACAGGTTTACGTGAGTACCGGTAACAAGCTGCAGGGGGCAGCATTTACAGTGGATGTTCACTTCATTACCTGGTCACTTTGTTTCGTTACAAATTAAGTGCTGACAGTGCTGTTTAATCACGTTTTAGTTATTCAAATCAGACCGACTGGTTTGTCTTTCAAACAGGAATATGATTTAATAACATCCTGAAAGCTTAGTGGCCGTTCATTTACATAATGTCTTATTGTTGCTGATGTCCCAGCAATCACCAAACTCTTTGGTCCACATGTTGAAGTGTCTTTGAGCAACACAGTCTGCCCCAAAACCTCAGGTATTTTAACATGTATTGATTTTAACTCAATTAGTGGAGCTGTTGCTTCCTCCATCAAAGTTTGTGAGTTCAATCCCAACTGTGGCAGGTTGTTGACTCTTTTACTTCCAGCTATGTTAAGGGCCCCTGTTCACTGTGGGATTCTGGTCTGATCCTGAGGAGAGTTCACAATTGTGAGAGAAACGTGGTGAAATATCTGGCGGTCAATTGAAATTGGCTGCACAAATCAGTTTATGTGCAGCTGTGCACACTTCGATGAATGTAAAATGCCCCCCCTACAGCTACGCCCTTGAAATAACTTAAATTTCCCTCCTTTTCCAACTGCAGTCAGGTTGCTCCCGTGGTGTAACCTTGTTGTCACCGTTCTGCATGTTTTGACATGTGCAAGACCATAGCTTGATTGTGGCGCCGCTGCCTCATTGATTGTAGTTTTAAATCGTAGATAAGAACATGCACTGTGTGTATATTCTCATGTTCTCGTGTTGTCTCTCTACCTGGCTGCGGAGAAGTCCCAGCTGGCTTGTTCGATCTTTACTCGCAGGATGCCGATGTCATTGGACACCATGTCATCGAGGGCCTGGAGCTCCTTCTGGATCCTCTTCAGCTTCACAGCCTCTGCCTGAGTCTGTTTGGACCTGTGGACAACAACAAACTCTTGAGGAAAAATTTTATCTTTTGGCCCCAATTTTGGTTTTACTTTCATGATAACATTTTAATCACTACAGTACCAAGACAGCCATGCTTACTTCTCGGCGATGGTTTTTGTCAGCAGAGCCTTCTTAAGCTTATTCTTCTGTTCGATTATCTTTTGCTCCTGCTGCAGTTGCTCCAGACGCGTCTTTTCCCGTCTGTGATCAAACACGGAGAGAATTTATCACACAAAAATGCTTAACAAATTTTAAAAAAAATATATAAAAATAAAAAAATAAAAATACACACTATGAAAGTAGTTTTGGGTTTGATGCCAAAGACGCATCAAAACAAATATGTACATTAAAAGGCGGTTTGACTAAAATGATGACAATAACTCATAACATTCACCGTATGAAGGCAAAATGTAACATAAACCTCGAATTGCGTAGAAATGGTTGAATCTGTGGTGCAACAGATGCGTATTTCATAATAAACGTTACATAAAAGATTCAAGCATCAGTAGCATCTCAGTAATATCCGTACATGTCCACATTTAAGAATATCGCAACACTTTGGGTTGAGTGAATAATAGTGACCTAGATTTAAATAAATCTACTTTAGATCTACTTTAGTGTTGGCCTCTCACTCATCTGTCACCTTCATTTGGTCACAGATGAAAGAGAAAGACGCTGACTTTTTCTCCTCGTGGTTGCACAGGTATCAATATGAACCTGAATCACGAAATGACGTATTGCCTGCAACAATCCTCAATGGGTCAAAGCCTGAACATTAAAGCATCACAATGACAGGGAGAAGAACAGCTGGAATAAAGACACACCATAAGTTACTAGCCTTAACAATAGGAAACAACAGTGGTAACAACGCAGACCAGACTTTTTTTTTTTATAGCCAATGAAATCACAAAAGTGAGTACGATATAAAAAAGATGTACTAACAGTGCCACCTCCTGTGTCTCCAGCTCTTTGACGGCCGGGGTCTCCTCCTCTGGAGGCGGCTTCATCTCGGGGGGTCTGTGCTGCACCCCCTGTTTGACGGCCAGAGCTCCTGTTGGAGGGGCTGCTGGCTGAGGCTCAGGATCTTCTTTCGGCGGCGGTTTGGTGAGCTGTTGCTCCGGCGGGAGGCAAAGAGACGCGGCTCCAGCGGTTTTTTGAACGGCTTCTTGAAGGGCCCTCTCCCGCTGTAACTGCTGCCGACTCCGGTTGGCTGGAACCGGTTTCCGCCCGCGGGTTCCCGCTGTGGGCATCGCTGAGTCTGTTAATGCATGCGGTACAAAGGTTTTTACAGACAATTATTCAGAATTAATGTTAAGTGTGTTAAAAAGAAGCCAATAACGGGGGCAGAGTAAGATGCTAACTTGTCCGGCTAACATTAGCAGTAAGAAATGTTACCTTGCTGCTGCATCTTCCGAAGCTCCACGTCAGAAAAACCGGCCCAGCCGCTCATTTTACAGCGTCACACCTACAATGCCTCAAAAACACAGCAGCAAGTATGCATATAGAACATATGGATCTTATTGACTTAACATAATCATTCTAAACTACTAAATATAAAGACAAACTCTATGAAGCTCTAACCACGACCGCCATCTTTGTTTACCGATGCCACGTCAAGGACCCAGACCGGTGACGTTGATGTTCCAGATATTGCCTGAATGAAAAAAAAACACCTAACGCAAACGTGAAATATAAATGAATGAATACACACTTTATCTCTCACAATTCAGGATAGCTTTATACATTTTAGAATTTATGTTAATTTATTATGCATCTTATTTGCACATACTTGTTACTTTGTAGGTGACAATACAGAAGGCATATTTGTGGTGTGCCTCATACTAGCGCCACAAAACTTTCTGTGAAATAATTTATTTGGTATTTATTTGCCAACTGTTTATGTACACGGCTTCTGATATTCCAAATCATGCAGGGTGTTGATTTAAGTTCCCATCCAATTTCTGCTAAATGTTTCATTCAGTGCCTCGCCCAGCTCTTTTCTTAATAGATGGACTGCAAGGCCCAATCTGAGGCCCAATCCCAATGCCCCCCGTAAAGCCTCAAACCCTGAACCCTCAGGGATTTACTGACATCACCTGTTACATGGTTGATTGGTTGTACAATTGAGGGTATTTATTTTATTCTACTTGCTAATTTGAACATCTTCCAGGCTCTTTCCTCACAAGATGAGAGGTAATTTCAAATAATCTATTTACACGTTTTTGTCAAAACATCTTCAATGACAAAATTAAATGTTTGATAAATAAATCTGTGTAACATAATCTCTGCTTGCATTCCTCTAATTTCATGTGCTTTTATGTTCCATCTTTAATCCTTAATGTTTCTGAGTAAATGTAATTTGCCAGGCTGAACACACAGGTGCCATCCTCTTTATTTACCTTTTTTTACGTCTCCATGCTTCCACTGATAACCCCATGTTTAACATCATGTTGCTATGAATTGTGGGTATTTCCCTTGGGCAAAGTCTGCAGACATGCAGATTTACGGAAAGGGTTCACAAAGGGCTCAAAATGTCTGATCGAGAGCCTTCAAACTCCAGTTGATTTGACAGTGCGACATCCGTAAACCCTCACAGATTCTGCGGGAAAATCCATGAGTCCGTGAGTGTGGAGATTAGGATTGGGCCCAAGTGCGTTAGAGGGGTCAAAGGTTAATTAAAGAACTGTTATATGTGAAAGCAGCATGACATTTAAGTGGTTGTACTGCAAAGTGGAGTGTGGCCTATTTAATGTGCTCCCTATTTGTGAACTAGGTTTTTTTATTATAATACAGATATTTAAATCAAATATAGTTAATAATCTGTTAATCTATCTATTTATCCATTCATTGACATTTGCTGTCCCATTTTTAAAGTTAATTGTTAAATCCTAAATTTCTAGCAAGACTGCAAAATCAGTGCATTAAATAGCTTTTTATTTCACATTTCACATTTAGCATGTTGTTCCTCGCTGTGCAACTTTCAACATACGCACTTAAGCTTTGACCAAGTGCACTCGGATTTACCTCAGTGCACTTGACACCAAACTGTCTCATGATTTATTTAAAAAGAAACGTTTACCTGGGGCACAGTTTATAACAGAGGACGACGATTAACAAGTGTTTCGTTGACTTTAATGTGACTAATTGCTGTCTCATCAAAAAAATAGAATCACTATACTCTAAATCAGCAGAGCAGGAAGAGGATAGGAAAACACAATTTGCCTGGAATGTGTTTACTGTTGGAGTGTATGTTAAGAACAGCATTGTCTTGAACAAGGGCTGGCGATGGTGTTACTTCAGGTACAGCAGTGAAGATGAAATACGATCAAGGAAGGCTGCATGGTTTGAGGATTAGATCCATTAGCTTGAAGTCTGATCAGAAGCCAGTTTCCAGCTTACAGTGTAATTTTACAGATTGATTTTACAGCTCTTACTCATCTTCCATCTCCATGATAATCAGGTAAACAGTAGAGCTACACAGTTCACGTTACAAAGTAATTTATCATTAAATGTGTGATTGCACGTATTTAAATGGTTAAAGCACTTTTTTTTCCTAAATACCCTGTATGTTTTTGATATAGCCTCTGCACAATGTTGTACCAATAGAGGTATGAGGTATTATGCTTGGTGAGTCCCTTTGTGGAGGTGGAGTCTATGAACAGGAAACAGGACAGAAGGTATTTCTGAGTCCATATGATTTGATTTCATTGCTTCCTTTACCACTGTCATTCAGCGCACACCATCACACACTGCCTTCATTCAGCTCTATATTCCATTGTTGGGTCATTTTATAATTGACTTTGTACGGACTCCTCGTTTCTTTCAATAATTGGTCAAGGTACAGACATAAAGTGTGTCTTTTTAACCTTGACAGCACCGAGGAGTCAGAGCGATGCAACAACAATGACCTCTGCTTGGCAACTAATAAAAACTGGCCCACACATCGTTTTATTTTTTTTTGCATTTGGGGGCCAATTATGTGCAAGTTAAAAGGGGAAACACCTCAGGACGGCATAAATCGCCGGCAGAGTGGAGACAGGGCCTGGCATGGAGGCCAGATGGACAATGAGACAACCACTTTGGGTTCAGAGCGTGTTTCTGCTGCCGCGGCGTTGGGCCGAGGATGGGGCGGCCTTGAATCCCTGATTAGTGAGTGCCAGAGGGGACCACATGGCTCATTACTGGGGTGACCTGCAGAGGCACATCAGGGCGAGAGGTGGGGTTAGAAGAAGTGTATGAATCCCCCCCTGTAGGAAAGAGTGGAACTGATAGGAGAGAAGGCGGTTACCGTGATGACTGCGCACACAGTTCAGAAGTTCAGCGTGTCAGATCTGTCGTCCACCTGTGTCGAGACGAGTCTTCTAAGAACCAGAGAAAGTTCATCCTCTCTGTCATACAGGAAGTGGACATCAATTAAAGTTTATGTGCAATTCGAATCCAATGCAGATACGTAAATCGACAAACGTTTGGTCCTATTCTGTGTAAGGAATGGGAATTTAGGAGATATATCTCTCTGAGGATTGACTGCTCGTGGCGGTGATTAACACGAGCAGTAAGCGTGCACGTCACCTTTGTTCCCCCCAATGCGCTCAGTGAAGCCCTAAAGCCCGGGGTACTCAATCAAACAGGAAGTGCTGCGAAAAATAAACAGCCAATCTGAGGAGACACGCATCAGAGATTCAGAGCCCGAACCAAATTGAGGATGATTAGGGGTCAGGCCGTCGCCGTGGTCTGAGCTGGAAGCTGGAGGAAGTTCTAATTGGCATTTAAAAAAAAAAAGTCTGTTTGCCGGGGTCCACACTGACCCCCGCCCCAGTCAGAGCACCTCCTCTCCCCCTCAGCTGCTGCTCCGAATTTGTTCTTTAATTTCCATCCCTGACCTCTCGTCCCGCCATCTGCAGCCAGTTTGCAGCGCCAAGCGGTGGCCTGACATCATGCACGCTGTTTCCCTTTATCTCTAACTCTCTTCGCCCTCAGCATCTGTCCCTCAAGTGTCCTGTGTATTTCACCACCATCCCTGTTTACTCTACAAGAGAAAGAGCTGCTTTGTCATCTCTTTTTTTCTTCTATTGATGGTATTAAGCTCTCAGACTTTGATTTTTCCCATTTTAATCTTATTTTATTTTGAGAGAGCGCAACACTTATCGGCGTTGTCTTTTTTATCCCTTTAAGTTGCTCTTTTCACTCTGTTTGACAATGTCACATTTGTCCCATGTGACAAATGTCCCGTGACAACCTTATTCTTGTCAGCGTTGAGGAATTGTTGTTCGACCAAAAAAGTAACAATAACACATTTCCTGAATGAAAGGGGAAAATTAGGAAAATTTGGATAAACATAATTTCAGAATCAGAATCAGAATCAGAACTGTTTATTGCCGTGGTATGTTGAACATACAAGGAATTTGACATGACGGGAGGTGCATAACATTTAACAACAATCAACAACAATCAACAGTGCAAAGTAGAAACATATTAAAAGTTACAGTAAAATATAAAATAAAGTGCACAAACGAACAGATAACTGGACTATAAACAAGTGAGATGTAAGTGTAGTGTAAAAGTGTCGAGTGTAATAGAAGGGATGTGCAGGGGAGTGACCTGCACATCCCTTAATATTAATCTTAATTAATATTAAGATTAATAATAATATGCCAATCTGTTTTTTTTTAATCAAACCTAATTGTTGGCCAGAAATCCTGATAATCTGAGGAAACTGATTATTACTCGGTTGTGGTAATCTTAAAATCACAGGAAAACCTTCAACTCAAACTGGAACAATCTTTGGTGTTGATGAGGTTAAAATGTTCACAAAACTACAGATATCATCACTTAATTCTGCTAAAGCCAAAGGCTATCACACCTCAGAATAAGGGCCTCTCTTGACCTGCTCTTCCATCGTCACCGTTTCCTCCAGACTTGGCTCTCAGTCCGTGTCGTGCCAACCTCACGCCGAGCCCTCTTAATGTTCTTGGAGAGTGTCCCTGATCCATCTGAACAGAGGTCTGTACTGCAGACTCTGAGGAGTCTCACCTGTAAGGGGGAGAAAACAGGACAAAACATTGCCTCTCTGTCTCACCTGCCTCCACTCCTCTATTTCCCCTGGCAGCCCGTTCAATGTGCGGGCCCTTTTGTACGTGCCGGTGAGCTCTTTGGACAGTGTTCACGCTTTCAACGCTTTTCAACGGGCCCTTCAACAGTCTGACGTCCAGACGTTCGGACTCGTCCCGGGAGCCGAGCCCCAGATGGCAGGGCGGACGGGTGAAAGTCAGTCTGGAGTCGGGCTGTCAGTTTGGGTTGAGATGGAAAATACAAGCAGTTAGATAAGACAGACACTCAGACACAGAAAGAAGAGGGCAGGAGTAGAACAAAAGGACACAAGGGAAGTGGGAAAAAAGGAGCCCGGAGGCATAAAGACGCCTCCATCCATCACAGGGATCTCAAACAAACTGCAAACGTGAACTCTCTTAGGGATCGTTGGTTTCTTACCGAGAGTCGGATAAGAAGATGGACACAATTAATCTCTGTGGTTCCTGTAAAGAGATCAATCCCAGCATAGCCTGGAAACTGCCTGACTTGATCAAAGTGTGTCTCATCAACTCCTAGTTGCATCTTGTAAAATAACTTGGCTGCCTGGTCTCACCCAAAAAAATGTTCCAATACCGAAGGCAAACTATGTTTCTATCAAGCAGCCTCTTGTAGTCGTGCAAATTATGACTGCTGTCACTGAGAAGCAAAGTCAACAAAGCAAACAAGATGCAACTTACAATAACATTTTTGAGTTTGAGTTGGTATCGGCATACTTTTCAGAGGCTAGCAGTCTCCTGCTGCCAGCGTTTGTGCCAAGTTAGGATCAGCATATGGGACTACTATTTCTTGCCAGGTTTGGTATCAGTGTGCCTGTAAAAACACAAACCTGTGCTCAACAGTATCTTTATATAGCTGGAGATGCTGCACAGAAGTACGATTGTTGGACAAAATAGTGCCAAAAACCAAACAAACAAGAGATAACTTGTGAATAAGTCAGTTTTAGATGTTGGAATGTGTACTTTTTTATCTTAAGACAGAGCCAAGCAAGCTGTTTTCCCTTGGATCCAGTCTTTATGGTAAACTAGGCTAACCATGTCCTGACTCCAGCTCTTCGCTGAACACACAGACATGAGATTGACATTGATCTCACTCTCAGAAGTAAAGCCAATATGCATACCACAAAAAGCAATATTACTCTATTTGTGATCCTGTATTTAATTCTTGCGGTTCCTTTTACATATCAAGCCCCCCAAAACACACCCGAGATCTGTGATTAATGAAAATGACAGGGAGCTGGAGACACTTGTTGATAAAGGCAGGTTATTGGCCGAAGAGTGGGAGTGTTTTGACTTTGCATTGACCCTGACTGAACCTGACTAAACCGAGTCAGAAAGTTTGGGACTTTTTAAACAGGCAATCACACGTGATGACAACTGATTCATTAGGCCTCGAGCTGTGCCCAGAAAGTCCCCATAAAAAGAGCTCGATCGAAGTCTCGTTGAAGCTCGTTAGGAGGGTAAATGTGGTCTAGCACACCAGAGCTCAAATAAAGACACAGCTGTCTCCAGCATGGCCTCGAACAATTTGGCCGCCGAATCAGGTTCTTAATCAAATAATTTTTAGCTATGGCGCATTCAATCCGCTGTTGTTTTATTCATTAGCCATTCCACAAATTTATTGTGGCTCTGTCGGCCTCGCAGTCTCTCATCTCATTTCCCAGAGTGTAACACACACACATCTGGTCCCAATCAAGGAGAGGGAGAGAATGCCTATTAGCAGCCTCTGGCATAGGTACATTGTGAACAGTGGTGCCCCATCTCCCCTGGAGCTTCTGGTAGTTTTGAGCTGTATACAAGCTCTCACTCAGCTCCTTGCCATGCCCTTATTACCTGATTTCATTAGGAGGGAAACAGAATGAACAGGGGTCGTGGATTTGGGCTTTTTCTGGCAGTGCTGGAGGTAAGGAGCCCCCTGCTGAGAGCAGAGTGTGATTTATGACACAGAAATGCAGAGTTAATCACATTAAACCCAAGTATGTGTCGTGTTTGTGGATATGGAAAGCAATAATGACTCATTGTTCCAAAAAAAAAGAAGCAGTGATAATTATGCTAATTTATGACCTTCCCTTGTTGGGCCTTTTTTTGTTCTTCATAAACAATTACATAAAACTGATTTTTAAATCTGATTTTGCTAGGATCACTGGATTGGAGATGGAAAACAATACAATTGACAAGAGGTCATGCCTCTATCCAAATAGAATAGAATAGAAAGCATTCCTGTAAACAAGCTTTTATTAAAAGTAGAAGCCAGTTGGTAAAAGAGCCCTGATGTTGTTTTGTCTTTCAAACATCTGTTGGGATTTGAAAGTGTTTTAATTTGTTTTGATTTCTTGTTGAGAGAATCAGCAGGGTGGAAAGATTTTAAATAAAGGATGAGAAATATCATGAAGTGAATGAAAGTTTTGATGGTGATGAACTCTAACACCACCGTGACCAAAACCACAACCACCATCACACACGTAAATCATTCCCCCTAACCCTAAGAGGACGAGAGAAAATGTCCACACTTTCACCCTATATTTCATAACATGTCCTGAATTTACCAAAAGAATCATGATAACTATATAAATAAAATATATCCACTATGCCCTCACTTTTTAGATAGTCTGTACTAAAAATGTCCTCACTTTGTCCTAACTTCCCAAAATATCCTAACTTTACCACACATGTCCTACATTTCAAAATGTCCTCACTTTCCAATTGGTCCAAAAAAAGCCTTTACTTTCCAAAATTGTCTTTAATTTCTTTCCTCTTGGGAGTATCCTCCCTTTGTCCTTGTGTTTCCTTTACATAAACATCCTGTCATTCCAAAAAAGGTCTTTACTTTCCAAAATGGACTCACTTTCCTTAAACGTGCGCACTTTGTCTTCACATTCCATAAGTGTCCTGACTTTCCGAAAATGTCTTCTAAAAATATGTGTACATGGAAAACCTGTAAGTCACACTAGACAAAAGCCAGATGGATGCAATGTAAATGAAATGCAAAATTAGAAATAGAAAAGCACGCATCCACTTACTTTGCCAGAAGCACAATGGAAAATTACACTCACTATATACGTATGTGTTCTCAAGTCATTAGTCTATCTTGTCTTACATCCTTTAAAGTATTGTCAAGCAAAACTAGGAAAAACTAAACTTTTTTCACTGTAAGCAATTTTATTTTCATACATTTTACTGCTCCACTTTCTACTTAGTTGAAAAAACTGAATGCGTGTTATTGTAACTTAATTGAGTATTTTTTATATTGTCACATTGCTGCTAAACGAGTACGTCTTCCACAGTTTCTACTTGCTGAACAAATATCTGAAAATTAAATCTGAGGAGATGGTAAACTGGAAGGTACGATGTGAATTGTCTCTCTCTCTCACACAAACACACACACACACACACACACACACACTGATCAAGACATCCTCTCACAAACACACAGTTAATCAGATCCAGGCACCGACTCGTCGAGCTATTCCCCTCAGAAACCACCTCCGTATTTTGTGGGCCTGATTCTAAACATCCCGACGCTTTTGACTCTGGGCTGCAACATCAAACCACAACAGGCCAGCTGATACTGCAGGACTGGGAACGTCGTGGTCTGATGCCATGGGGACCAGTTACGAAGATCAGCACACATGCACGCACACACACACACACACACACACACACACATATTCACACTGGGACACAGGCATTCAATGGACACAAACAAACTGCACCAGGACTCATGTTGATGTCACTCCAAGTACACATCATGTATCATAATTCCAACTCACATACTTATGTAAGAAGGGCTCCGAGCGCACTTTAAAATATAGTATGTGTGCTGACTGTAAGGGTGCACATTTATTCAACATTCATTCATGGTCTCTGCTTTAAGTGCTGGATGCTAAAATCAGATTGTGAAAAAGCTAAAAGGACAAACAAGGAAACAGAATGAAAGCGTAATGTGGCATTGTGGTTCAGTTTGTCTTTCAAATGTCACGTCTTACATTTAACAATTTCTTTTTCTAATTGTAGGAAGTCTTTAGGAAGGTAGTTGCCATCTGGTTTTCGCTGTCTCGTCCTACCTTCTTTAGATATCACAAAAATCATCAATCAGATTTTGCAGGTCTTGTGTGATGATTATTGACCTCAGTTCCCCTGGTTGGGAAAAACAAACGAGCTTTGCAGGCTACATCAAGATGTTTCTGTATTTCAGAACAATGGCGTATGTTGTTCTGACAAATGTTTTGCTTGACATGACGAACGTTAAGTCGGCTGCTTCTCCCACAACTTCTGTCAACTGAAAATGAGGGCAAAGTACCCGCCCCTCCGCCAAACAAAAGACAGCCAACATGAACACAATGACAGACTGAACAAAGTAGGCAAAAAAAACAACAAAGAAGCATATTCACAAGAAGAAATTTACCTTAACCCCAAGGAGGTTTGTGAAAGTGAAAACACTGTTGGCTGGGAAGCAGCTGTTTGCTACTTCGACACATATGATGTAAAGTGAACTGATGATAGTTATCATGTGAGAAAATGATAAGTCCCTTTGTGTGACCAGCTTTTTTTCTTTTTTTTTTTTTTACAATCTTTTATTGAAAGACAAGAGACAATATTAGACAATACATAGACATAACAACAAGATGATGACAAGAACAGTGGGATAAAAGCTAGCAAACATCATATAGTCAGTGTGTGTGTATATGTGTGTGTGCGTGTGTGTGTATGTGTGTGTGAGAATGTCCTTGAGCCTTTTGAGGTGGAAGGAAAAAATAAAAAAATAATAATAATAATAATTAAAAAACAACAATGTATGTGTGCATATGGATGTTCATGTATGCATGTACGTGGGTTACAATTGGTTGTCAGGCAAGAAAAATAACCAAACAAAAAATCAATAATAGTAATAAATACATAAAAAATATATATATACTATACAAATTTTAATATTAATAGGATGAGTGGTGTCACGTTTGCAGAAACACAGTGAGGGATGACCAGGTGGAGTGGTGTTCTGTTGTATTGTATATGATGGACGAGGTTAGATTTTCCATTGAAATATACTCTATCATTAAGTTTCTCCAGTGTGTGATGTGTGTGTTATTTCTTGATTTCCAGTTCATGAGGATAGTTTTCTTGGCGATAGTTAGGGCCACGAGAAGTAATCTGCGGTTTGTTTTACTCAGATGTATTGTTGAGATGTCTCCTAGTAAGCACAGTGAAGGGGATAATGGGACGAGGCAGCCCAGGAAGACAGACAGTGACTCAGTTATTTCTTTCCAAAAGTGATTAACTTGTGTGCAGTGCCAGGTGGCGTGAACATAGCTATCCGGGCTGTTTTGAGTGCAATGTGGACAGATATCTGATGTGAATCCCATTTTAAACATTTTTTGCCCAGTGTAATGAATTCTGTGAAGTATGTTATACTGTATTAGTTGTAAATTGGCATTTTTAGTCATGAAGTAGATGTTATTGCAGATTTGGTTCCAGAAATCAGCATCAGGAGTGATGGACAGGTCTGATTCCCATTTTCTTGATGGTATGGATGATGTTTTGTCAGACTGTGATATTACTCTACATATTTTTGAGATTAACTTTTTGAGGAGGGGATATTAATTAATTCTGAGGTTGAGGGGGGTAGTTCTAGGTTAGTGGCCTTCGTGTTAAGTTTGGATTGAACAGATGATTTGAGTTGCAGATATTCCAAAAATTGATTGCTCCTGATGCTGTACTTCTGAACCAAGTGGGGGAATGAAACCATGGTGTTATTATTGAAGATGTGTTTCAGATGAGTGATGCCTTTAGCGGACCATGTGTGGAGATTAAGAGGTGTTTTATGACTTAGAAAATCAGGATTGTTCCATATGGGAGTAAAATTTGAAGGTGCAAAAGTGATGTTAGTGATTTTGTGGAATTTCCACCAGGCTGTCAGAGTTTCTGCTATTGTTAGTGTTTTGAAACAAAGATGGCGTTTGATAGATTGGCTTAAAAATGGTAAGTCAGAAATCTGAATGTCCTTACAAACTGGTCTGTTCTATATCTAACCATGTGTTGTCTGATTGGTTGGGGTGGATCCATTTAAGAATGTATTGAAGTTTATTTGCTAGAGAGTAGTGAAAAAAATGTGGAGCTTCAAGTCCTCCTTGTGTTTTTGGTTTTTGTAGAGTGGCCAGTTTAATTCTTGGTGTTTTATTTTTCCAGTAGAATTGAGTAATGATTGAGTCAAGCGATTGGGTTGAGATGGTATCATTGTGAATAGGTAATTTATTTTAGGAAGTATTGTCATTTTAACTGTAGCTATTCTGCTATTGTGTGACCAGCTTTAGCCTCTGCAATCGAGCACAATAGACAGCTGAGTAATTCGATTTCTGCTGTTTGTTTATCTAATTTGAGTTACGGCCTCGTGAATGTATCCGCTGTCGCCACCACAGCAGTGTTTCTGAACGCTCGTCTAAATGTATTCACAAAATGAGCCGTTTGAAATCTGCGGCCAAACTCTTTCATCAGTGCGTTTGTTGGTGTTGATCGTTTTCTCAAAGAGCTTCTCCCTCTCTGTCTCTGTCTCTTGGTGACATGATTATCACGGCACCACATCAGAGCCCCGCTGCTGTTATATGTCCCACATTTAACATAAACACGAGGGGTTGCCATGGGGAGGCGGGCTGGGCTGCCCGTTGGTGCCCACTTTCTTTCCTATCATCATCATCATTATCAGGCACCTCAAACGTTACGCAACACTCTGCTTTCCACCACAGCGCCCGCAGGACGACCCTGACTTATTGTTCATGTCAATCAAATACTGCAACTTTTTCCCGAATCCAGTGGGTCCCAAACTTCCCAAATGTTGAAACCGGTTCTGGTGTAATCTCGTCCAATTTGTGGAGAGAGTCGCTCTTTTGTGCCAGCGTGACCTGAGCTGACTCCATCGCATGCTTTCACTCATTAGGACATGTCTACACTACATTTGAAAATGCCTTTTATGTGTCACAGTTATTTTCCACGCTTTGCATTTTCACATTGTTCTCTGGAAGAAGTCCAAAACAACAAGTCTTTCACCAGCATCTGGTACAAACATGGTCCGTTCCTCTTCTTGGTCTCTCAGCAGGATGAGGCTTTGTTCCGTCTCCTCCGACTCCCTCTGTGATCTTATTATAACTATTAGTTAGACTTGAAATGCAGTCAATCACACAATACAGGTGTTGTCAATAATATCTCATATTATTTTGGTTGACTATCGTGCATCATATCTTTCTTTTCTAATGTATAACAAAACAACTTGTATGAGCATTTTGCTAATCTTGTGACGCCATCGGTGGCATGAAAACTAGTGTTGGGTGGTCCCGTAAAGTTAGTTTTCGATCCAATAGGAGGCAATAACAGGTCCAGAATCGCCTATATCGATTCTGATATCAGTAATGCTCTTATCGAGCATTAGGCATTTGTTTTTATTCTCCTCTGCATGTTAAAATGTAAAACAGCTTTAAATGGTAAATAACAAAAGTGTGACTTCTTTAAGCTGACCATGTGATCGCTCACATTTTTGGTAGATTACTTTGTAATGTTAATGGTTTAAATATACTGTTAACCTGGCAGTCATCAAGACTGAGGAGAACATTTATGTTTGTCGTGTTTCATAGTATTATAAACGTATGCGCAGCGTTTTGTTGTTCGATAAGTTTTCAAACTCATGGATGTAGTGAAACTGGACTTTCTGGTGCTTGGTCATTTCTCCGGTACCTGAAACAACACGCGTTCACCACAGCAGCCTCTTGTGTGTTTTGGTTTTGTTCTTCATGCCGTTGAACGCCGTTGATTCCAGGAAAGGATTGACATGGTTTAAGAATCTAGCATTGACTGTTGGTCGAAGACGGGATGCAAACCTCTGTTTTGTACTTTGTGACTTCCAGTGGCGGACCGTGCATTTTATACCTGGGCCTTCACTGCTGTCATGCAGCTGAAACACAGCTACGGTTATTATTTGTTTTGTGTAAAAATGAAGCTCAACACCTATAAATACACTAACTGCAGAGTGCAGATACATGAATACGCCGAGAGTGCGTCTCCTCTCTTCTCTGACTGCAGCTGGGACTGCTGCGTGAGGCTGCTGTGAAAGTGACCGCCTGTGAGTGCTTTGGGGCGGCTCACGGCAGCATGCGCTGCTCGTTCACGACAGTGCAGAACGTACGTGCTTTCACATCAGAGTCAAAACACCAGAAAAGTCTCCAACAACACCAGAAAAAGTCGCTAGATTTGTCGCTAGTAGACAAAAAAAGTCGCCAAGAGGGTTCGGAAAGTGGCCAGATTTAGCGAGAAAGTCGTCAAGTTGGCAACACTGCCACCGGATAAATATGTCCCCAGGGCAACATTGGACGTAACAATAGTTCCTATCACATATATTCACTGCAAAGGGATTCACTTGTAATTCTGCAGGCCTCGGGCCTCTGTTCTTACCTAGAGACACAGAGGTGAGATCTGATTGGATAAAAGCTCTACTTAAAACAAGCTGTACTGGAAGCAGAGCAACTGAGGAAGACAGTAGCTGTGCAATGAGAAAATAAGATAATGGGAAAAAAAATTATAATACATGTAGTGTATTTATGAAAAATTATTAGTGCTGGGCAAGTTAACGCGTTAATTTCGCGTTAACGCATTCATTAATTAACGCCGACAATTATTTTGTCGCGCGTTAACACATTTTTTAAATTTATTATAATTTTCTTCTTTTTTTTTTTTTTTTAATTGAAAGACAAGAGACAATACATAGACATAACAACAAGAGGATGACAAGAACAGTGGGATAAAAGCCAGCAAACATCCTATAGTCAGGTGTGTGTGTGTGTGTGTGTGTGTGTGTGTGTGTGTGTGTGTGTGTGTGTGTGTGTGTGTGTGTGTGTGTGAGAATGTGTGTGTGTGTGTGTGAACGTGTGTGTATGTCCTTGAGCCTTTTGAGATGGGAAAAAAAATAATAATAATAATTAAAAAACAACAAAAAAAACAGGTAAGTATTTTTAATTTATTATTATTGTAACAGACTCTCTCATGTTTATCGTTTTGAATTGGAGATATGATGTCCCTTCAGGGTTGCCGTAGAGAAAAGGCGAAAAGGCGACTTCCGCTTCTGGTCGAGGGGGGGGGGGGGCAGAAATAAAGAGAGAAGCTGCACCAGCTGTTGCTCTCCCTGGAGAC
>NW_022280132.1:907414-924662 GCF_004355925.1 Anarrhichthys ocellatus
AACTGTTGCTCTCCCTGGAGACTACTGGACATCGCTGCGGTAAAGTCAGCAGACACTCAGATCTCCGTGGTCAACTCAGCAGACACTTACATTTTAGTGCACCTATATGCTGAAATTCACGGTAAACGCATTCAAACGGCACAGATCGGGAGCGAGCGAAGGACTTTGAAAGTTAGCGGAAAGATTAACGTGAGACAACATCCGGTTTCTTCAGACGAACATCCGGTTTTCAGAATATGATGCCAACAAAGTATGAATTATATTCACATTAAGTATAAAACATGCTACCTGCATCCCGTGAACCAAATGTTATTGCACTTTTGTTCATATAGCAGTACTTTTAAAATAAAAGTGTGCAATACACTACTTTTGAATTCATTATTGAACTTTGCCATAACAATGCGATTAATCGCAAAAAATCCATGCGATTAATCGCGATTAAATATTTTAATCGTTGCCCAGCACTAAAAATGATCAAATTATAAAGTAGCTATAACTTTGTGATTCTGTCTAGGCCAGCAGAGAAGGCTTAGCTGGCCCTGACGGCCCACCACTGGTGACTTCGTAAGACTTTTCACGGGGGTGAAAGGATGTCACACTACTCGTTTTGCCATTTAAGATTATAGAGTGCAGTAGAATAGAGTGGGGCATTTAATCCACTTGAACAAACGATCTGTGCTACTCTTTTTCTGGAGATGGCCGCTTTGAAAAGCTCCATTTTCAAGTAGCGACGGTGTCTTTACATTGACGCAAAGGCAAAGAGCAGAGAGAGAAAGATGCATTCCCACATGTATCTGTATTAGTGTGAACATGGCTTTATTTGCAAACAAATAAAGCCATGTTAAACGTTACACGTTTTCCTCTTTCGCACCCTTGAACATTACTCTCTTTCTCTTTCAGCCTCTTCTCTCTCATCACACAGGTCCCCTGGAGCCCCATTAACAAGCATGTGTTTGTAATTACATCCCTTTAGCCACCAGTGACATAGAGGTGCCCTGGCACAGAATCCCTGGCAGCCAGTGCCTCTGCCTTAATGTTTGTGCCCCCTCCCAACCCTTAGCGCACCACCACGCCAACCCCAGTGCCCAAAATAGTTTAATGAGCAGCTTTTTTAATGCCTTTATTATAGCAGAAGCTGGCACCATGCACCGAAGCCTAATGCCACGCTGCCCCCACCTCGGCTCGCTAACGAACCGCCAGAGGTAATACTGTGTGAGCGCCTAGCCCTCTGGATTGGGGGAACATTTAAAGCCTGTGTTGCCATTTTGTTTTTAATGCACTCTCCCTTAACCACACGCTGCTGCACGCACCTACCTCTGCGCACATCTTGCTTGCACGCAAAACGCATTTTATGCACAACAAACACACAGCTGTGGAATCAGGCATCCTCGGGGGCAGTGATTTACTACCCGGGACTATTTTATTAATTTAATTACACTTTTACAATCGTTCTTCTCAGAGGAAAACGGGGAAGAAAAGTGCTGCCTGCTTGTTTTTTTGCGGAGGCAGACAATCTCGTTTTTATTTTATGCCCGAGAGAGAAAGATGTTGTTTTATTTTACGAGCGGCCCTCAAGGTTTCCTTAATGTGTTGGAAACACAAAGGGTGTGTCCTGTAAAAGCATAGATTTTAAATGCTCTTGCTGTTTGTTTGGTTTCTACCAGCACGACGAGGGAAACAATCACTCTCCGTAAAACAAATGGGGAAGCATTTTTTTTCATTTTCTAAACTGAAGTTGTTTGTCAAAAAGAAAACGCTTCAGAGACAACGAGGGCCTTCACACTGAAATCATGAGGTTCTGCTTTTCGCTCCATTGTGTCATTATTTCTTGAACTGCGGCTCATGCAAAATGAGCAATTAGTCTGTGTCAGACGGCTTCCCACGTGACGAGAGTATAAATAAGGTGTAGTTAGTTTGGGTCACAGCAGGCTGAGAGAGGAAATTTGTGAGTTTCATCCCTGAAGGGGAAAAAAATCCGTCACAACATTGCTGCTCAACCAGGATGCTAGCTGCATGACAAACTATGAAATAATGCAGCAACTCAGAAGAGCTGTTTGTCAATGCAACCATTCAGGACATTTAATTTACTTTAGGAGGTTTATTTAGTTGCTGACTAATTGGGTCTTCATGCTAAATCCCAAGCAAAGTTTAAAAACCGTTTAAGAGACTCAAATCTGGAGCCAATAATGCCATAAGTTCACAAGATACAAAAAGACAACAACTTATGTGTGAACGTCAAAACCTCAATGATGAATTGAAAACATATTGGTGTTAAGACTTGATATAGTTCGGCCCTGCTCTTGTCAAGTCATTTGATCAAAAACAAGCCTCATTGTTTTGATTGAAAATGTTCAGAAACACTTCTGTACTCCCTCAGAGCTTTAACTCGTTCCTTGTTTCCCCCAAATTGCCATTCCTAGCCACTCAAGTCACATTAACACATAATGCTATTACAACAGGGTTTGACAGTTAAAAGTTGAAATTGTTGAAGAAGTTCAGACACAAAAGTCTTGCGGGTAAAAAAATAAAAGAAAGTCAGTGAACTTGTGGTGAGCACTGCTTGTCCTGAAGGCGTACTCTGTCCCTTGCGTCGTAATCTCTACCAAAGAACACAGTACCAAATCACAGCACTGTACCAGGTCGTGAATCCGAGCTGAGAAGTTGGTGGGCGTATCACGTCAGTCATCTCATCACCTTTCACTGTAGGGGCCGGTCAGAAACGTCGCCATATGCATGCATGGATCTGTCGTTAGCATGCGGCCGTCTGAGCTCAGGGAGGTTCGTCTGCGGTGGAAAACATCAGTCACCCGCCAGCGTCTGACAGAGCTCATTACTCACGTTACCGGCTGACGATGGCAAGGAGCCTCGGCTTCAAGTCAAGACATCCAGCATCGCCTGTTATTTGGGCCCTTAAAGTGCCGGGGCAGAACACACACAGACAGGGCTGCACACAGCCAGCGTAGCCACCAGGAATGTGTTTTTGCCTTATTTCTGTTGACGTGTAAGAGCAGCGAGGGAGAAGCATCTGTCTTCGTTTTCCTTGAAACTCTATACATGCAGAACAAGCCTTAATGCTGTCATTACACATACTGTCTTATTGCTGCAAATCAAATCCATGGTCATGGAATTGGTAATAGATATGGCTGACAATCACTGTGTGTGTGTGTGTGTGTGTGTGTGTGTGTGTGTGTGTGTGTGTGTCAACTGCAGAGGTGTGTACAGATTCTCTACAGGCCACGGGCCAAATTGCAGCACATAGGCTCAGTGTAAGGGTTCATTTGCACGCTGAGGTCACAAGAGGGGCACCTCTGAGGGGTACTTGGACTGATAAAGGGGGCACTTGGCCTATCAGTGGGGCACTTGTTCACTTGCTACATTCAGGGGGAGTGGCTTTGGGTGCACTTTGGCCAATCGTAGGGGCATAAGGACCAACCGGAGGAGCTCTTGGGTCACCCAGAACGGTCTTGGGTATCAGAGAGGCACGAACACAGTAAACACAATAGCACTCAGGCAGACCAAAAGGGCATCTAAGGGCACTTGTTCCAATCAAACCATCACTATAACGGCCAACTATAGGAGCACTCGGTGACTTGAGCCAACCAGAGTAGTACCAGAGTCAAGCAAAACGGAACCTTGGTGGACTATCGGGGAAACTGGCCCAACCAGGGGGGCACTTTTCTTGGGTGAATCCGTGGGGCACTTGGGATGATAAGAGGGCCCACTGGACCTGGAGCCATTCAGAAGGGCATTTTGGGCCATCCAAGGGGACACATGTGCCATCAAAAGGAGCACTTGGGGAAACATAAGGACACTTTAGCCAATCATAGGTTGGCCAATAAGTGAGCCACCTAGAAGGTCACTTTGTCCAATCAAAGGACTACTAGGTCTAGCGGGGGACTTTTTGGCCTCTTGAGTACCACTTGCGATATTAGTGAAATTAGTGAAAAGAATGAGCATGTCCCATTAGGGCAAAGAGCTATCCCGACTTTCAAAAACAAAAGGCACTTTAACTTTTCCCATGATGTATTTTATGGGAAACAAGCTGTGCTCTGATCACTGCTCCCCTTAACACACACAAACACACACAGAAGGCACACATGAGCTCCTCCATGAAGTAATGTATACACCAAACTACAACACCTGTTAACATTCACGTCTGTTACTGTGCGTGAGTATGGCCTGAATTATAGTGAAAAATAAAAACAATTTCCCACCACTGCCGCCTCCACCGCCGAGCTTTGTACAACAAGTTGACTAACCTCTGGCCTGCAGAAGGCAGATTATTACAAGAATTCTGCTTAATGAAAACAGACACACACACATTAAGCCATCACAGGAGGAATGACTTGCAACGGAGATTACAGCATCCTCCATGAGTCAAATGTGTGATACACTTTATGAGGACAAGAGAAAACTAAAACACATGGAGTTTTAAATGGAGGAACTGTTGGCTTAACAGTGTCCAAGGTCGTGACATGCACAACACACACACACACACACACAAACATTCTCCGAACCCATATCTGAATCCCATTTGTGCCATAAAATATTTATGATTGCACATACATACGTTTCGTATCCAGAAGGAGAAAAATGTAGATTCGTGTTTGCGTGTGTGTGTGTGTGTGTGTGTGTGTGTGTGTGTGTGTGTGGCAGTTGTCCAGCAGTTGGATGGATGAAGTGTGATGCTGGCTTTATTCTCCCATGACAGAGGAGCAGCCAAGGGGCAGGGCAGCGACTCCCATGTCTCTGTCTCACATGATTCCTCACTCTGACTGACGCAGTGGAGGAGGTAAATAGTGACTTAACCTCATTACAGCTAAAAGAAAACTACTATGTGGATTTGTTTTCAATTACAGTCTAATTTGGAAACCCTCCCCCCTCCAACACATACACACACTGGTCTTTTTGGGGCCCGAAGCGAACCTAGTTAGAAACTTGGTATATCTGTCTGATACAGTGCCATTTTTATATATATAGTCCGTGTTGTGGCAAAAAAGTGTCACCAGTTCCTAAAATGTGGCATAGCTAACCCAGATTTGTGCTCCCAAATCCGAAAAATTGTTACAGCGACCCCAAATGTATTATTAGTTAAAATTCCTAAATTATTATAACACACCCAAAACCCAAATTGTTGTAGAGCACACCTATAATTTGTCAAGTTATAATCCCCAAACTTTTTAATAGTGCTCCCAAATCCCAAATTTTGTGAAGCCAAATTTCTTATTTCTTACAATGTGTTATTGCACCTCAAACTTATTTGTAATAAACCAAAATTTTATTGGCAACTCCAGATACGAAGAGGTGGAATATTTGTTACAACAAAAACGAGTTCTTACAGTGGCCGCAAAATCCTCACATTTGGTATAGCTTATATCTTGAATTTGATATTTGCTATCCATTTCATCTAACATTTCTTAAAGTGATTCCAAAATATGGTAGAGCACACTTCAAACATGTTTTTCCAGAATTTCTTATTGCATCAAAATATGATCACAAATATCACAATTTGCTTTGTCAAAATCAGGGTATGTCAAAGAATGTAACAAAGCAAAACAAGAAAATGAGCCAACATAAATATACATGCAGGTTCGAGCCTGGTGGCTCGAACCTGCATGTATATTTACACACTAACTTGTACACTTGTTGTGTGTGTGTGTGTGTGTGTGTATATGTACAGTAGTCGAGTGCGTGCATTGTGTGTGGAAAAAAAACCCATATGGTAAAACATGGACTGCATTAATGCTTATCTACCGTAGTGCTTTACAATTATCTCTCATTCAACCATTTACACACACACATTCCGACACCGATGCTGGCGGAGCTGCCATGCAAGGCGCTGACCTGCCCACCAGGGCTCGGGGTTCAGAGTCTCCCTCAACAACACTTCAAAGTGCAACCAGGAGAAGCCGGGGATCGAACCACCATCCTTCCACAGCCGCCCAATCACATCACAGTAGTGGGAGTCTACTCCTCACCGCATCTCCTCTGTGGTGGAAGATCCTCCACTCAGTGACCCTGGTGCGGTGCGTCATCATGAGAACCCTACATTGTCTGGCAACCTCGCAAAGCGCAGCAGTGCTCCCTTATTCCAGCAGAACAAAAGCTTTTTGCTGTCAAAAAGCAACCCATCTGGAGCCAAAAAGAGAGAGGCTTCATTGTTCTCCCTCCCTCCTCCTCTCCTCCACGACCCCATCTTCCTGTTGTGCTGGTTTGGCAGCTAGGAGGGGATTTTTTATTTTGGTTTCTCTGCTGGAGGTCAGAGTTCCCTGGGATGTGGAATCAGAGAAGACGTTGCCATGTTTCCCCTCGTCTTTTCAACCCTTCCCAGCAGTCCCTCTGGGACGGCGAGCAGCGCATTTCATCTTCCATGTGAAACGGCAGCGAGCTGCACGGTGGAGGCGGCGGGATCGTGTGGCGTGCAGAGGTCCGTGCAGGCACGCAATCATACGTATGATGTGTGTATGGAAGCATGCGAGCGAGCACATGTGCTGCTGCAGATGGTTTTCACACACACACACAAACACACACCCAGACACTTAGATATTGCTCAATGCTCACTATTTATTTCTTTACATCCTGGGTGATATTTGTCTCGTTTTAATCCTCAGTTTCAGAGTAAAGAAAATCATGATGTAGTACGATTGACATTTTTAACCCTGTTACCCAAAGCTCATATCAGGAATGTAACTGTCCATTATAGTTGTGCAAATCTATGGTAAGTACGGTAGTTTAGTGTTGCACCATTTCTGTAAAATCCAATGGACGTTTACACCAGACAGTTTGAGTCACAGTTAAAAGTCCACCTACCGACTATTAATATCAGCGGTTTATATAAATATGTTAAATCGGGCTTTTGATCATGTGGCGATGTTTTGTCGACGTTGTAAAGTTGTTGCTGTGTTTCTGTGACTCTGCAATTAAGCTGCTGTGTAAAATGTTATCATAACCGATAACAATAATGTCTAAAAACCACAAAAAAAGGCCCCAGCTTTTTATGCAAGTCTCTGGGTGGACGTGATGGAGCTCTTTAGGGGCCCGGGCCCAATTACATCATTATCTTAACCAAGCTGAGTGAGGAGAGGCCTCGAGACCTTTTTTTTCTCCAAACACAATCAGACGAACATTCATCACAAAGGTCTTTTTCTTTCCCCCTTCCCCCATTTAAAAAAAAACAATTTTTTGCACACGACTCACAGCGGAGATGTTTTGATGACACATCTCCATGTGATGCCAGGTAAGCATCTGACGCAGCCATGAGTGGGCTGCAGATGTGTCCATCAGTGGCAGCAGAAGCCGCAGGGTTGTTTCTGGCCGACAGACAGACAGCAGAAGATGACTCTCCTGTGTTGTTGCGCGGCAGAATGATGAGTCATTAAGTGTTTTTTGGAGGCCTTTTCAGATGTCTGGCCTCCCCCCCACCTCTCCTGCCTGCCTGCCCGGTCCAGCCCGGCTGTTCATTGCCAGTTTGGGGGGGGGTTTCATATTTTCCGTGCACTGTGTCCAGGACATTTACAGTTGGCGTCAGGGTACGCTGTTGGTCTGAGGAGAGGCACTTTGAAGTGTTTGCGGTTTCGCCACATCTGCAGGCAAGATGTGCGTACAGGGCTGGGGGTTCGGGTTGGGGGGGTGAGGGGGTGGAGTGAGGAGGCGTTTCAGAGGAGGAGGAGGTGGAGAGTTTCAGTCGGTGCTCCTAATGTCATGTGACAATGAACAACATCCCTTAACTCTTTCCAAGGATCATCCGGCCGATCGCCGCAGCCCCTCTGTGGTGCGGCCGCTAAATCCTCATTCATCATTGGGGAAATGTGTGCAGAGGGCATGTTTCTCTACCGAGAACCAAATGTGTCAGGCGTCAAGTGTTTGTGTGCACACGCAGAACAAAAAGGGATCCCATCCACAGGAAGAGGAGGATCACGAGGCGGCGCTGAACGAGGGACTTACCCAACATGTGCTTTTTATGTTGAAGGGAGGTGTCTCTGCTAGAATGTTGATAAATGCCTCACATCACTTCAGCCTCAAAACGAGAACACGGGCTCTGATTTAAATGCTTGTTAGTAGAACTTTGTCGAATCATTATTTTCAGTTTGTTTTACACTTTCTAAATATAGAGGAGAAAAAAGCTATAAAAAGAGACTCCATCGTGGTTTTAAAAGTCCAACCACAGGGCAAGGGTGAAGCCAGGGTGGTGCCGCGGTGCCCCATTAAACCGTACCGCGGTACCCGTTAAAACCCCCTCATCAGACGTCGGTTGTCTCAGTCTGCTCCTCTTCATCAGGGCCCAAAGTTCACCCTGCAAGCCGCCAAAGCAAAAGTGGAGCGTCTACACAGAATTAAGCCCCGCCGCAGGGACATCGATTTAATCATCAGTTTATGGAGCTGGATTTCGCTGAGCCCATAGTCGCCGCGCCCACAAGTATTTTCACATTTCATTAGCTGGCGGGCTTTGTCAGGGTGGCGGCGGAGACGGCGGTGAGCTGGTGTTGATCCCAACGTTGGAATTCTGACTTCTTTATTTTCCACACTTTCATTCCGCCATATTCCTCTCCCCCTCCCATGCTCCCAGATGACGGAGCTGCCATTTGTAACCATTATTAAAGTCATATTTCACAGCTTAGTTCATTAAAATCACTCGACTTGCTTCAAATTAAGAGGATCGCTCACCCTCCTTCCTCTCTCTCCTGCTCCTCCTCCGTTCCCTCTTGGCTCCCCAAATGCAAAGCTCAAGAGAGAGACCGATGGGATAGCGTTGGATTTCACACACTTTCTGCCATCGAGCTTTGAGCCGCCATCTCGGGTCGAGATCTCTCGATTCACATCAGGTTCAGGTTTGAGTCTTGGCTGCTGAACACACGGCAGCAAGTTTCCTCTCACCATAAATACTGCGATGACCGAGACTGTAAGAGTCTCTGCACAGATACAGGCCCACTGTTGAGGCTTCCACTGACCTGCTGCACGCTGGAGAATGTCTCTACATGAATATATCCTGCACTTCTTATCATTTTTAGTTTTTTTTTCCCGCAGAACACTTTTCTCCAAAGTCATACACTTTTTCAAATCTTCATTAAATTAGTGTTAAGTATAATAGAGTTTTATATTTATGCAGTCATCATCTACAGGTTAGTCTGTTCAGAAGTGCAGCTTGTTTAGTTAGCTGCATCATGACCCCCGAACATGAAGTCATTTTCAAGATGGGATCAATCTGTTGGTACATTTCACAATTTTAGAATTTAGCTTTTTAGCATCTGTCAACTAATCCACAAGATTTACAATTTTTCCAGCAGCAGCAACATGTGCTGATAAACCCACTGTACACTGCCTGCTCAGTACCAAACAGCAGACGGACACAGTTGGAGACCAGATGATGAAGAAAGTAGAACATCTAGCAGCTAAAGAGCCAGGTATTCCCCTCGGGAGTTGGTAGAGACCAAAACAGAGCTACGAGAGAGTGAATATTGGTTTTACACTCATCAGGGGGACATAAACACCAAGTAACAAGTTCACCATGTCAACTTTACATCCATGTTGTATCGGCAGCTTGTTGCGCTGCCCCCAAGTGGTTAAAAAAAAGAAAAAATCAATGAATGCGGCTGTAAGGTAACAACGTTAGTCATCATTAATTATGCACAGCTGCAGAAAGAGAGTAACAAGTCGATGCTCTATCTGGGTCCTGTGATGACTTTCCTGAGCAGTTCTTCTGTGTTTTGTATCATGTCTGTACATTTCTTCATGTGTCTTATTGTTCTCCTACATTTTATGCACATGACCGATTGCTGCTGCTGCTGCTCTTCAGAGGTGCTGCATAAATTAACTTTCACTTCCTTTCTAAACCCACTGTGTTTTTACGATTCTCCCACACATTCCCCTATTTAACAGCACTGGCTTTTCTCTTTAATCCTCTTAAAAGCAAACAAACAAATAAACCTCCAGTGACTGTTTCAAGAAGTAAACGGCGATTAAAAAGCAAAAGAAAAGTATTTAGTTTCCACATCAACCTAAATATTTGCTTGATCATTAACTTAGCGTCACTTATCGCAGTTCTACCCAAATTACTTCTAACTATCCTCCGGGGCAAATTACTATTAGGTTTGACTAAAAATGTCGCCCATGTGAGTCCAATAAATTTCCCCCCTCTCATCTTAACCACCAGCGTGTTTCAATGTTCCACTTGTATACAAGCCCAGGAACACGACTGAACAATGTCTCCCTCCGTCATGAACTCCTTTAGTGTGGTCTTAAAACTTCACATCCTGTTTTCCTCCAAATGCAAACACCCTGCTTGAGGTTGAGGATCTTCGAGTGGCTTAAAAGGAAGAAAGGGGGGGGCAATTACTTAAACTAAAAGATGCTGCTGCTCTTTCCTGTGTAGGAAGAGTCATTTCAGACTGAAAGAGGCGTTCACTGTCTCTTCCTCTGTCTCACTACTTGTGTAATTGATGCATCAGGACCATTGAGACAGCCCTCACCAAAGGAAACGCCAGCATCGGTTATTTTTTTCCAAATTCCCAAAACGACCTACAGTATGTCTTTGTTTGTCTGACAGGCGACCTCTCGTGATCGCAATTATGACTTTTGTGATACACAATGAAAGGAGAAAGTAGCTTGACGCTGTTATGGGGCAGCAAGACCCTTCATGTGTCTTTGACACCTTATTAATAACGTTGATGGTTGCTTTGATAGGATAAGTGTGTTTTTCAAAGTCAAGTAAGGATCCTTCAATGGCTGAATTTCAAGGATGCCACGTCATCGAATCCCACTGAAGAACTGTTACAATGTGGAGGATCCTTTGAATTTTACTCAGGATTGAGACCTTTGTTCAGAGGATTTACAAGGATGCATGTGTGTAAAACACCCACAATCCTATGTGCACGATGCATTTTCTGTTCTCCCCGCTTTGGAAACAGGGGACACATGCTAATAAACGTTCTGTTATTTCAGTCCGCCAAAATCTGTTTCTGAACTAATTTGAAGCCAGAAATTGCCAATCCAGTTGCAGAATTTCACTTATCTACACAACCTTGTTTAAAAGTTTGTTCCGACCTTCGACACACAGTGGCAGACTCGTTCAGCGAGCTCTTAGTAGCACTGAGGCCAGCAACGGCAGAGAGAGACAGCGGGGCAGAGCCAAAGGCGGACAAGGCGGCAAACAAAAAACTCACAAAGGGATGATAAACCTGGAATACTTGTAAAAAACAAGGCTAACGGATTTCAGACAGGACCGAAGGATATTCAACCAAACTGGTATTGTAGCCGTAGTGGTAATGCCACGTATCGGCGAACCGGGGTTCATATACAGCAGGGGCTTGATGAGTGGATGGGCCTCAGGTGTGCTGGTTGATTGGCAGCAGGAGAGAGATTAAGTGCCACGCCCAGACACACACACAGATACATACACACACATACACAAACAGAGAAAGGACAAACAGGGGACCAAACAAGAAACACAAGGAAAGGGGGTAACACAGAAACACACTAGGAGTGATGGAGAGGCACAGTGAGCTAGGAAGGAATCTTGCCTATAGCCTCTCTGTAGGACGCATCTACCAAGCAAGCATCCTTGACTTTGAGAAACACTCTTAAGACTTCAATGCACTTCACATGTTGTCTGCTTTTTATGACCAGTCTTTCCCCATCTTTAACCAAGTAGTTATTATAACCATGAAGATGAAGGATCCCTAAACTTAACAGAGTATAGTGTTTCTACAACGAACCAAATCCCAACCATGAAGGTGTTAGTTCAGAAGACTGTAACATGAATCACTTCCTCTTTTGTTGTTGAACATGAATTCTCTTGAGCCAGGTCATGAAACTGGAGCTTTCACAACCGTGTCCAATTGTTTTCCTCAGATGTCCACTAATGGAGGCCAACTCCTCGTTTTGTCAAATCAGCTTCAAGAACAAACTTTGACTTTTTACTTTCAAGCCAATGCAACAAGCGATCTAAAAATAGTGTACAGTGAGTTTACCAGGGCGTGTTTGATGAAAACCAAAAGAGCTTTTCTCTCTGTGGGTTCGTCGCTGCGAGCGACCCCTTTCACAGTACACACAGTCATTTTGGTCATTGCTAATATAAAATATTTGATTAGTGGAGGTTTAATAAAGTGTTTTGCTTTATAATAATCACACCTTGCAGGAATATTGTGGGAATCATTATTTTGAAAGAATTGGCAGTAAACATTCAAAAAGCTGTTGCCAATGTGGAGTTTTACAGAATTGTCCAATTACAACAGTTGGCGATCGTGCTGCATGCTCTCACTGTAAATGGTATTCACACGCGCACACACACACACACACACACACACACACACACACACACACGCACGCACACACACACACACACACAAGGTTTTACAGAATGAAATTGAATAATAAACTGTTTGGCATCAAACCGCAACTTATTATGAAGGCCGAACTCCCACCGGCAGAAATGAGCTCTGCCTCCCAAGATCAAGAGACAGGAAATACCTGCCGCTGAAGGGCCGACTCTCTCAGGTCCCAGCAGATTTACTGGAGCAGCTAATGGCTCCAGCAGCGGAGCCTGTTTCTCTGCCCTGCTCCTCGTGAATACATCACATTACACTCACACACACACACACACAGGCATACACACATAGAGTACACACAGGTATTTTAGGCTTCATTAATTGTCAAGAAACATTCTGCAAATTTGACTTATACATAAAAGTAAACAAAGTGTTAACAGGCGTTTAGACCAAAAAGCACAGCGTGAGAAATACACAAGGGGCTGCATAGGTGGGGGAGGGTTGTAACAGGTACCAATAAAACAATGAAATTCAATACAGGAAGTCCAGTTTGAGTAACTGTGATCTGTGAGTTTTAAAGGTTTATGCCGAAACACTGCAAGGCGGGTTATAATCCTCTGGAGAGTTATGGTGGCAATTATTTTATCTATTATCACGGCAAATGTGACGTGTAGAAATTAGCCGATCACGTTACAGAGTAATCTGCCAGAAATGTGCACGGATTTGATTGCCAGCATTTTTTATTTTGCAAGTTCGCTTTTGGTGCATTTTGTTGAGACGTATTTTAAATATCAGAGAAAAACAGTATTGTTTAGTTTGCTGTCATATTAGAGCCCTATTTCCAGTTTGGGGGATTTCTGTGCTCTCAATGAGTTGAGGAAGGAAAATAGAAAAGAAACAAATGAAGAAAAAGAAAAGGAAAGAGAAGAAACGATGAAAAGAAAGACAAAAAAGAAACAAGTTAAGTTTTGTTGTTTTTCAAACAATCTCCAGTCATTACATAAATATAATGCCGTAAAAAGAAAGTGCAATATTTAAATAGAATGTCAAGTGAAGTACCAGAACTTGCAGAACTGCAACGAGCAACAGAACTTAAATGTACTGAGATACTTTCCACCTCTGATGCTCATTCAACACACACACACACACACACACACACACAAACACACACACACACACACACACACTTGACTCCCCACACACATTTGACTCCCTGCAGACACACAACACGCTCCAAACCTCTGCCTCGCCTGGCTCTCTGCACTGACTCAAGTAGGAAAAAAAGATTTAATCATGGGAGTAAATTGGCTCGGTCGGAAAAATGATTCGTCTGGGCATAATGTGCATGTGGAGGCCATTTTCGACTCATTACGCCGTGATCTGAAAGGTTATGGAATTGAAACCAGCATGAGGGACGAGGCTTCCAAGGGCACAGAGAGCGCCGGGCCCCGAGAGCGGCTCCACATGTTGTCAGACAACATGCTACCACGGCAACACTGAGGGGGGCGGCGGAGGGGGGGGCTCTGCTCTCGAAACCTCAGTCAGAGGAATGAAATGAGGTGTTTGTTGTTCCAAATTACACTGAATTTATGTATACACTTTCACTTACCACACGCACACACACGAATGCCATCATCTGTGGTGTTTGTTTCCAGCTGTGATATGATGTGTGTTTGTTTACAGGAGAAAACGTGGCCAACAGTATGTGGACACCCGAGACATTCAACTCACGTGACAGTTGAACATGTGATTGTGACATCATGGGCATTCATTTGCTGCTATAACAGACAGACGTATCTGCATACTTTTGGCCTTTGTGTGTAAGTGTGAAGTTTACTTTCCCGGTTCAGTGAAAAGTTCTCCAAAAATCTCCAGTTTGGATTTAGGATGAGATGAAAAAGGAAAGAAGAAAATTCCCTTTTCAATATTACATCCAGTATTTGAAACAAAAAAACACATTCACACGAAAGAGTTGTACAAAATTCGTTTTTTGTTTGCTGTGTAATTTATTTGGGGGACAGACAGAAATTCACACATACAGGGCAGAAATGTGTAACACCAGTCTTTAACATTATGTGCAAACCTCAGGGTCTGACGACACATAAAGCCAAGAACATACTGGCCCTACATCACTCCATCATAGTCCTGGTGAATCACACACATACGCACGCACACTCCAGCTCCAGATGGGGATAAATTCCTCCTTTTTTTTTCATGTTGTGAGCAATGCTTTCCATCACACGCTGCTGAGCAGGAAGGTCATTTTTGGGAAGAGAAATGATTCCTCCACTGACAACAGTTTTAGAAATCTATGGGTTTATCAAGCGGAAGGTGCGACCTACTGTATGGCTGTCGTCATTGGGCACCCTTTGCTTGGCTCACAGATTAAACCCTTACAGTCAGTCAGCAGCACCAGATTCAGGCTGCAAACCCTCATTGCCACATGAAATATTACATGTTTCAGGGGGGGCCGGGCCCGTAAAAAGTTAGCGTAACTAATCCCTGCCCTCTGAGCTGAGAGGAGCTGAGTGAGAAAAAAAAGAAACACTCTCAGACGACATGCCGGGAGAGTGTGCGGGCAGCCAAAGAAAAAGCAGCCCAAAAATCATCAGGTCTATTTCTTTTTTTTTCAGTGACATGATTTACTATGAGAACTGGAGATGAAGAGAAAGCACATTCCTCTGGTGGGGATTCTCCCAGGGAACGGAGGCTACAGGCTTACTCCTCTCCCTGTCTCCATGAAACCGTCCCGGCTCCAGAGACTGACTGAGGTTTCTCTCTACTGCAGAGTCCACAAAGACTCAGTGTGTTCAGGATGAAAGCTTCAGGCTGTCTGGGCCGATGTGTTCTCTGCTCTGGAAAATGACCCCTGTGCTGCTTCCTGGGAGTGTTTACTATCCTTACATGAGGGTGGAAGCTGTAGTGTGACCGTCTGTCTGTGCATCCCATCTTCACAACGAGACTGAACAGCTAAAGCAGTGTTAGCACCTCCTACAGGCTGCACTGTTCATTACATGCCACAACTAGAAAGTACTGAACAAATATAATTTTTGTTATCATTGTGTTGTTATACTAGGAATGAGGCTTGACAAAGTCGGTCCAGAGGGTGGCAGGTAAATTGGGGATTTTATTATTTAAGAAAAATCTTCTTTTGAGAAGCCAGAATCTGCAAATGGACTGATTAAGGTTACATATATAATGATCTGCAGGACACTATTCCCCATTTAATGAGCAAACGTGTCTTACAAAATCAGCCTACTATCACCTGAGAATATATCAACGATTAGAGGACTTATGTCTCAACATGATTTGGAAAAACTTGTCCATGCATTGATCTTCAGTAGACTGGACTACTGTAGCGGTGTGTTTACAGGTCTCTGTAAAAAGTCTGTCAGAACGCTGCAGCTGATTCAGAACGCTGCAGCTCGAGTCCTCAAGACCAAGAAAGTGGATCACATCACTCCAGTTCTGAGGTCTTTGCACTGGCTTCCTGTCCAACAAAGAATTGACTTTAAAATCCTGCTGTTGGTTTATAAAGCACTGAATGGTTTAGGGCCAAAATACATCTCTGATCTGCTGCTACCTTATGAACCATCCCGACCCCTTAGGTCATCTGGGACCGGTCTACTTTCACTTAATGTTCTTCTCCTTTTCTTTTGCCTTAAGTTTTGATGCTTTTAATGGTTTTATGTGAAGCACTTTGAATTGCATTGTTGTTGAAATGTGCTATACAAATAGACTTGCCTTGCCTTGCCTTCTGACACCCACACACCTCACAAATGAAGCAGTATCTTTGTGGGTTCACTTGCCTGTTCCAAAGTATTATGTTTTTTGGTTCAGAAATGTTCATGACGTCTTTCTATTTGTGATCCCAACATTCAAATAAGCCCCTCTCTACCTAGTTAGAAATAGCATAAAATTATAACTCAATATAAACTGAGACTTAATCATCCCTTCTTTCAGGGAACTTCCTGAATAAAAGGATACAGAAAAAAAAAACTCAACAGCAGATTTCTTGTGGTGCTGAATGCTGAAATGTCTTCGGTATCCAGAGTGACAAGATTACAGCGCTAAGAGCTCAATGCACTGACACTTAAGTTATCATTAGAGAGTTATGGTTTGTTATCAATCTTTTTTGTTCCTTTCAAAAAACGTTAAAAGTGATGAGTCGACGAGGATGTTGGTGTACGCAGCACATGTAAAATGGGTCTGGGGTGCAGTGTTAAAGTATTTATCGTGATCATTTTCTTATAGTTAGAGATGTGGCTTTGAGTCGAATGGTTCCACGCTGCATTTTGCAAGTTGAGGCAATCACACTTAGTGTTGGTCACTACATCCCTCTGTGGTCTCTGTCTTCCTGCTGTCTCTGAGATCTGTCTGACTTATACTCTGTCTGGAATCAGGCCCAAAAGCTCTGCTCTGCTGACATGACTGGACAAATTAGTGTTACTCCAGCTAATATATTCAAACTGCTGCCGAGCGGCTGCAGAGGACATTGAGAAGTATTAGAAATGATAGCCTTGACTGTCAGCGACGCTAACCACTCCTGAAAAGGTGACAGCACATTTGGCTGCTATTTGCTGCGGGGGAGAAAAATAAATACCTTAAAAGTTTAACTTTGGGGCATTTTGATCTTTAATTCATACGGGATGTGGAAAACGTGTTTGGTCCTTTCACATCTCAAAAGAGTCATTCTGACGAGAGGAACATGCCGTGGAGATAATCTCACGCCATCGACACTTTGATGATGTTGTACTTTCTCAGTGCCAGTCGACTCATTGACAAACTATCCTTTCATAAAAAGCTCAGGGAGGAAGAACTCCACAACACTCCCGTCGAGCCCGTAGGCACGCAAACGCTGAATATTTGAGGCGACTCCTGGATGTGTTTTATGCAGACAGCATCAGACAGACTTGAAATGCAGCCAGGGCAGATATGAAAGCCGGCACTGTCTGTCAAAACCAGGAAATAATGAATGCCCCCCC
>NW_022280132.1:924762-935785 GCF_004355925.1 Anarrhichthys ocellatus
CCCGCAAATCTGCCTCAAGGGGCCCAGCTGAAAGTCATTAGCCCAAAACAATGTGCTGTTTCTACTGTTACTCTGAAAAAAAATAATAGTAACAATACTTAGAAGAATTACCTTAACAATCTGAGATGATCTCAATTATCTGGTGTGTTTTCAGCCCACTCTGTTAGAATGCAGCGCGGTCATTGTCAGGGGTGTGGACGGGCCGCACTGTAATATTTAGGGACAATCGGTCAGCCTTTATGTTCCAGCCTTGATTATAATAGTCAGCAGTGATTACCCATCACTAATCCTATTAGCTTGTGTTTGGAACATGGGATGAAAAACATTACATATGAAAAGAGCATTCAAAAATCATAAAACTACATCCATATGCTTTCTGAGTTTGGCACATTTATTTTTTGAAAAACAATGCAGCTAAATGTCTTCAGCTTAATTAAAGCAAACATACAGTAAGATGCACTACAATAAAGGCAACGTAGTCCAAATTTCTGCACTATACAGAAAGAATTGCACAAAAGAAATCAATAAAAAATAAAGTACCATGAATCTGCAATATTACAAGCAAAAGTATAAAAGACATACTTACATAAAAACAAATGTAATATTTACACCTGACCAACCTGTACTAAGTGCACCAGGCATTATTTATCCTGCAATATAAAGTGACGAGGAACTACATTCTGTACTGAAAGATGACCTAATAATTTAGACCTCATCTCCGCCTGGTACCAACGAGTGATCTGTGTCTGGATATTTTACCTGGATCAGGAAAAGACGAGGTTAATGCAGATGCATGCATCCCAATTGGAATATTGGATTAGACCCTATCGGGAGGCGTTCTAGTGTAAATGCTAACTATGGCAATATTCTTAAGAAACAAAATCTGCCCAACATGTTGTAAGGTCACCCCTACTCCTACTCCAGCTGTGATTCAAGAAACTATAGACAAGCTCTTCATGAGCCCGTACACCATGGATGTATTAGGAGAGCTGGATACGGCCCTGCTTGCGGTCCAAAAACCATTAATCCCATAGACCACCATTTCATAACTGTTGACAGGAGACTGACTCAAACTGCAAGCAAGGTAAATGATTACTCTTTGTATGATGAATTTATAATCCATGAAGGTTTTAGATTTATAAAAATGTCACAGAGTCTACCTACGAGAACAGCGGGAGCTGCACAATGTGGAAACAAACCATCCATAAAGCAGTATTACTTCAGGAGACTCTCAAGGGTCTGCAATGACCTGCAAGACAAGGGTCACATGACGGAGGGGGGTAGCTGAGCCAACACTAATGCTAGTAAGCTTCTCCACTGGCCCTGATTATTACAGGTGGCTTTCACACCAAAAGTGGAAGTTCAACTTTGCGGTCTCTCAGGCAGCCGCACAAACCGTAGCATTGCTCGCTACCTCAATTTAATTGAATTACCTCAAAACGCATCAGATTTAGCAGACGACATTTACCTTGACTCAACTTTGAACAGTGACTTTTTTCCATTTGAAGTAGAAATTCCTAACACCTGGAAACAGACTTTTGTTTTTTAAATCCGTGGTTTCCCTTTAATATTGTGATTATTAACATTCTGATGTAGCATCCGTAGTTAGCTGCTTTTGTCATATTATGTGCTGCTCAGCATTCTGCGGTCTGAGACGATTCAGTAAGATTAGCCAAGTTATCAAGGCTACTGATATGTACTGTAGCCTACGGATGTCTTGTCTCCGTCTGTCATGCGATCCTTGCTTTGCAGGTCGTGGCTCTCTCTCTCTTGAGGGTCTTCCGTCTTGCACCTTTGACCTGGGATGCATGTTGCATATTTGTTGACGGGTCCAACTGCTCCTGCTTAACTAGCAGATTGAGATCTGGGTCACAATGTGAGCAGAATCAAGAACGCTTATAAATACCAAGAGTTAATTCAAAAGCCTGTGATCAGACGCCATTATCCACATAATGTCTCCAGATACAGATCGCATGTTCTAAAATATTGATATTTAAATATTTAACATAAATTCAACATGATATTTTATTGCTGATGATAAAGTAGGTTGTACTTGTGCTGTGAAATTTAGTCTAAAACGGAAACAAATCATTCACTCAAGGGAGAAACCATCTGAATCCACATGTTATTCCAATGATCGTCGTGGTTGAGACGGGAACAAGCTTCTCCCTCGATTACACTCCAGAGAGATGAGGGTCGATCTTTGATGTCATCAAGACACAAACCCTGGAGGTGGTCGGCTGACAATAAATTACAGACTGGCTTTGTGGACATATAGAGTGCTTCTGAAGAAGGTTAATGTCCACGTAAAAGCATTCATTCATTTCTGGGGCAGAGCGGAAAAAATAAATCCTGTCTCCATAAAATCACCCCGGGTGTCATCAGGCCGTCCACACTGCTGTTCCACTATTTATCTCCTGAAGACATCTTGAAGATTACTTGCTGTATTGTTGTCATTTTTTTTAAGAGACTTGATCACTAATTTAGACTTTGACAAAAGAGGAATAACACATGAATTCAGCTTTAGGTTGGAATTTGCTCTTAGTTTTTGTCAAATGGAGCAACGACAATCTTTCAAAAGTAATAATGTCACTTCTATTTCATCGCAATCATCCAGACGGGCATCATGATCTCAGGGAAGCCTTCCTGTCTCTCCACAGCCAGGACCTCCAGGCCGGCCTTGGCGATGATGCACTTCATGATGTCCAGGTGGCGGCTGATGCTGCTGTCGATGGGATCCAGCTTGCAGCCCTGCCGCGCCATATTGTCCTTCATTATGATGACGCCGTTTGGACGCAGGCTCTTCTTACAGCGCACTAGGAAGTTCATCAGGTCCTTGTCTGTTAGATGGCCTGAAGAGAAAGATGGATAGGGAGTGAAGCGAAAAACAACAACAACAGATCACAACAGAGGTACCTGTCCCTGCTGGGATCTTTGTTTCCATAAGTTTTCTTACAGGTCTACGCCAAAACCTGCCCAGGTAGCTTGAGTCAATGACAAGTTACACTGCTTCATGCATCAATTGACCAACTGTAGTCTGGTGGTCAACACAGGTACTGTCTCCAGCTCCTCCTTGACGAGTTTCCAGGCCTGATGCTCAGTACTTCCACAGGGAGGCGTCCAGGTGGTTCCCTGCTGCAGTTACAGGGGTTGTTCATCCTCATCTTGAGTTCAGACACCTTACTAATTAAACTTATTTTGCCTGTTTTTACACATTGTTATATTAATCCTTAGTTTTTCTGACACTATCTGAAGCTCTAGAACAGATGTGAGGGTTGAAACGTAGATCAACTGGTAACTTTTGAGCTTTGCCTTCACACTCAGCTCCTTCTTCATCACGACAGGCTAGTATGACGCCCACATCACATCTGATGCTGCACCAGTCTCCCTGTTGATCTTAAACTCCATCTTACCCTCACTGGCAAGATCCTGATGGACTTGACGATTCATTTCGTTTGGTGAAGCAACTTAAATCTCATGAGAGGAAATTAGAAAACAATGCTAGTCTCGCCTAAAAAAGAAAGAAGCTCAGTATCCCTTGGAATTATGTTCACATTTGAGGATTTTGCAGCAATTCACGTCCAATGCCAATGGGAAGTGTGCTCGTTAAGTAGCAAGTAATAAAGAGACTTTAGACTAAGATCCCTCTCATACTTACATGCCACCCACTGCATCCAGATGACGTCGTACTTCTTTTTTGGAGGTGTGAACTCTTGCAGGTTGAAGCAGTAGTAGGTCTCGATGCGATCGGCGTCGTCTCCGAGGTACTCCTCGTGCGCGTGGAGCAGGAAGTGCTCCATCATGTCCACCAACTCCATTTTCTCAAACACAGGAAGGAGGACGCCTTTGGACACACGGCCGATCCCGGAGCCACAGTCCAGGGCACAGTGCGTGCCAGCCTTACCGGGACCCTGTGGGTGGAGAAAAAGTGGATAAAACATTCATAGTTGTAGCAAAAGTCAACCTTATTTAGAGGTGTATCGAGAGGATAAAATCAGTAAAGATCCTCAACTGAAGATCGTTTGTAAGGCAACCATAAAAACAATGGAGCTGGATTTATGTTTCAGAGAAAACAAAATGTACATTTAAATGCAGCATGTTATTACAATATCTATAAGTCAGGGATCTATACTTAATTTGCTGTGTTGCCAGATGTCAGGCCTCTGTAGCTCAAAAGCACCGACAGCCGAAACAATTCGACCTCAGTTCCTCAGGGCAACGGAACTATGAACTTTACCACGAGGGAACAGAAAGGTACCTCACTTGAATCATGCTGGTTTTTCTTCCTTTTCATTTGGTATTCTGACCTCACTCCAACCCCTCCGCATCAGGGGCCCCAGTGTGTGATTGAATGAAAGATGGGGCCCCGAGGAGCTCAGTGCTTGTTACAGGAGGCTTCCTGGTTTTGGTGAATTACTGCCATATTGCTCCGTGCGTATGTAGCTCAGGTTAATCTAGATGTGTTCTAAATCTTTTCCTTCCCCAACTTGTTTTAATGGAAATGTCCGGTTTCAAAAGGAGCTGTTCACAGCCAGGGGAGCAGGATGTGTAACTGAGCACACGTTTGTAGAAGAGAGAGAATCCTAACATTCAGGCTCTTTGCATTGAAGTGAATTGAATGTGAATTTCTGGACACAAACAAATTGAAGCAAATATCGCCGACTTTAACTCAGAAAGAAACAATTTCCGGAGCACTAAATGCAGTTCATCTCTAAAGAGACATGCAGCACACAAGTACAAGATGTTTTGAACTCGATTATGTAATGCTGAGCAACATTTCAAAGGATCACCGGGATGATATGCTGTTACAGCAGCCATGTTGCCAGGTGTATGATAGTTATGATATTTGTATGAATTTTAAAAACAATTTAGCCCTTTGTTCAATGTCCATCCATCCATTATCTTTCACCACTTATCCTGTTCAGGGTCGTGGGGGGGGGGGGCTGGAGCCGCCCTGGCCAGACTATCTCAGGGCTGACAACCATTAAACAAACCATAAATGATCCAATCACATCTCTGCTCAGATCACGTGAGACAACCACTGTCACCGCTCACAGCTTCTTACATGACTGTATAAACGGAGCGGAGAAGAGAACATGAAGACGTTTTCTTTTAGAGAGGATGAAACAATCATATGATTTGTATTTCTGTGAATTTGTTGTCTTGGCTTATAGCATCATAAAATACTGTACTTAATGCTAGCAGTACATTTGATTATTCCCTTCCATAAATAAAGAATTGTTTAGTCAATGTGAGGATGATTTTTCAACATTTTTAAGTCCTATATTGGGCCCTGAGTGATAAGAAAGTTTTTTTTACTGGTTTCAAGTTCCTTTTAAGAAGATCTTTGATTTGTAATCATTTTATTTTATCCAGTTGCAGTTTAGCTCCATTAACATTTTCTGATTCAGAATTCTCAAATATTAGAATTTGCTCACATCGTGTTGTCTGCAATAATAGCTCAGGGAACTGATATACAATGTGCAGTAATAAAGCATACCTTGCAATCGATCATCTCATGACAGACAGAACTGAGAATAGAAAACTGACATTAAATATATTCATTATTATATTGTATTGTATGAACTAGTAGTAGAAAGCTTGCTCTGTTGACATCAGCACTAGTGCAAAAGTATCCATTTAGCTATTTGTAGTTCCTTTAAACACATCCAATCTTAGCACTTTATAATTAGAGCTCCTGTAAAACGGATCCTCTAAATAACCCCGTCTCTGGGCCAAACCCATTCCCCTGAATTTACACTTGGGCTCTTCCAACATCTAAAAAAACCCTCTAGTCCACTCTGACATTCATTCACATGAACATGCAAAGATGCATGTGTGCACACATACAAAGATGTTGAAATATATGAGAATAAGACTGGTAAAATGTAGAAAATTATGACATATTTTAAAGGGACATTTTGGGATATAAGCATATTGTCAGCTAACCTAGCTCTGTCCAAAAGTAACAAAATCAACCTACCAGCACCTCTATAGCACAGTAATTAACACATTGGGTCTTATTTGCTTAATCCAAAGAAAAACCCAAAACAACAAATCCACTGTTTCCCGGGGGGTTATGTCAGAGTATTTATTCCAAGACCATATGTCAGGCAACCAGCAGACACCCCAGGTAGGTACTAGTTTGGACCATAGACTGTAAATAAGAAGTGCAACCAGTGAACGGAAGTGACGTAGAGATGCCGTGTATAGCTTTGGTAGCAGTAATGACCTGTCAATCACAAGGTAGCTCACCCTAAAGCAAACCCTACTTTGTCGTCTATTTTACTCTAAATTGATCATAATTTACTAAATGAACATCATGTTGTTTTGAAATAGACTCTAAACTACCGATTTAGACCATAAACTCATGTTTACAATGTTTACTGAGTCAAGTGAGAAGTAAGGTCATTTTCTCATAGACTTCTACACAATCTGACTTCTTTTGCAACCAGAGGAGTCGCCTCCTGATGGCCAGCAGTAAGAATGTAAGTTCAAGACACTTCTGCATTGGCTTCACTTTTCCGGCCTGGAGGTTCCCGCCTGGTTTGGATCAAAGACAAGTCCAGAACAACCTATAAAACAGCAAACTGTTGTGTGTACGTATTTCTTTGGCAAATTAAAAAAACAAGATATAACACGTTAAAACTAGTGACCTTTAGAGGTGCTTGAAGGCAGATTTTGTTACCTTTGAACAAAGCCAGGCTAGCCATTTCCCAATCTTTATGCTAAGCTAACTTAGCTGTCTGCTGCCGTTAGCTTCATACTTATCAATCTCCCCATGTAACATTCGGCAAGAGAGCGAATAGGCCTATTTTTTTAAATGACCCTTAGGTCAATCTTACACCACATTGCAGTTTATAAAATTCTAGATATTTCTCAACAGGAAAATACTAATAAATATCTCATCCTTCTCTACTGTGAACAAATTAGCGCTAGTAAAAACTGACCATCGTACAAACTGATTGGCAGCTGTTGGCTCAGCTTGTTCAGTACAGGTGTTTACAGGTGACATTAAGTCTGAGCTACTATTAGAAACTGCACTGAAGCCTCCTTCAACATGAAACAAGGTGGTATTCTTTTTATGCAGTCAGAAAGACGAATTAGATTCTGACATGTACTGTCTATCCAGGGATAGCTACAGTATACCAGTGTAAATCGATATACGGGTGGACTGTACTCAGAAGCCACAGTAAAGTGTGTAAATAATAGACAAACTGCTTCTCAAATGTAACAGTATCAAGTATGTCAACAGGTATTCCAGACCTGATTGAACCTTTGATCTGAACCTGAATATGAGTTGGTATCACGTGACTCACCACAAACCCCTTCAGAAACTGCCGGGAACCCTCCAGATCAACGTTGCATATCTCCAGAAAATCTCCCAGCATGCCTTCCTCCGAGGCTGGGACGTCCTCATAGAACTGTTGAGCTCTGTAGTAAAACTGTTTCTCTCCTTTAATGAACTCACAGGTGACTGGAAACAGCTTCACTGTTAGGGCACATGGACACACATAAAGAGAACAGCTTTACATACAGATTCTTAATACGGTTTATTTCTTGTTGGATGATGTGGTGTTAAGTTATTCTTTAAGGAGGGTTTAAGTTTCAAGCTTGTACCGCTGACCACACCCAGCAGTGATGTCACGGTGTCCTAGAGTACACCTGTACATCACTGGAGTAATATGAGAAGCCAAACCATTGGAGGTCAGCAACAACAAGACTTCTGGCACCTACATTACCAACAATACAAACACTGCCTACAGTTTACTCGTTAATTTTGATATAGTTTGATGCTAATGTACCCCGATCCAGCAGCAGAGATGAGCAGTGGGCTACAGAAGTCAGGTACACTAAGCTCCCCCCTCTCATGTCACTTCTGGTTGCAAAAAGCCAAGATGGTGACAGTCAAAAACCAAAGTGGTGACAGTCAAAAACCAAGATGGCGACAGGTGGTGTAATTGCATAGTAAGTGGCTGTCACGCTAACAGACATGAATTCACCCTGGACTGAAAAAACTGAGTTGAAAAATTGCATCCAACGCTGCATCAAGTTATCCTCAGGATTGATGACTCAATCTTTTGAATATGGGAAATTAAGATGAAAAGGGTAAAGGTTAGTCTGGAAGAAAAAAAAGAAAAGTACCGTGGTTGCTGTATAAGTTTTGAAGCCGGTCCCTCATTGATGGTTTAGGAAAATTAACATCAAATGCATGGAATGGTGGATGATTACCAAATTTAAAAAGTGTATTAAAGCTTAGATTTGACTTGAATTTATGGCAAGTAGTAAGGAATTACTTCCAACACATGTCATGACATTAGACTGCCGTGTATGGAGAGGAACTCTGTCCACAATCTCAAAGGAAATGTAGAATGATTTGATTACCAGAAGACTATAAATAAGGACATGATGCTTACACTCTGCTCAGCTGTTACATGATATAAAATAACAAGTTGGTTGATTTATTTCCAATGTTGGGCATTCGCATGCTTTGTGGGTTATCAATGAGCAAAAAGTTAATATTTCTGTGAAACTGTGACCCTTCTGTATCCAGTACCACAACAGAGCACGGTAAATATTGTTTGTGTGTTCAATTATGTGTTGTACAACAACACTTATAATAGAATTCAAATGGCATACTGTGACATTAAGAAACTTAACTGGCTTCTTAGACAATCCCAACCTTTCACTGCCTCGGTTTTGCTGAGCTGAAATAAATCCTGCAGAATGAACGCAACATTTCCGTAGGCTTAGATGACACGTTCCTGGCGTAGAGGGGGTGGGAGGTGATGGGAGAATGTCCGGCCGCTTGTCAAGGACCTCCAGTGGCAGAATTCGTGACACCAAAGTGAAACAGTAAGAGGGGGGATTTATTTCCAGCTGGAATACCTCCTCCATGCCAGAAACAAGGAGCCATTAAAGGGGCCGAATCGCTCGGGTCATGCTAAAAAACAAAGTGTAGAAACAGTCAATGCTTGACTTTTCAGTCAAGTGTCCACTTGGTTTTGAGATGTTTGATGAATTTGTCCTGATCTGAGCATCTAAAGCTGTCAGTTACATGTCACGTGACCCCTCTGGGAGGCGTTCAGAACAAGGGTAATTATAGAAACATCGAGCAAGACCCAAGAAGGGGGGAGGATAGCGCGATGACATGCACTTCTGTCAGGGAAGTGTCAGTCCGGTGCTACCATGTTCTTCTATCTCGCAACTTCAAAGTGGACCTGCTCATTAGAAGTTAACCTTAGGTGAAGCAGAATGAGACATCTGATTAAACGATACCTGGTCTGAAGATTAATGTTAATTTCCAATATTTTAGGCCTAGATTTAACACTAGTGATACCCTTCCATCCAGTGTACAGTATACTTATTTTAGGTTTACTCCTTTTGCTTGACATTTGCTATATTAAGACGTAAATAACGGATTAAATAAATATTTATTTCAGTCCATTTACCATTAAACGGTCACGGCTGTTGGTAAATAATCTGACTGCAGCCCTCTGACTGTCATGTATAGCGCTGACTGACATGAGCTAATGCCTTCATGCCTGACATACCATGCCATGAATGGTCTTTGTGTCAAGTCAGTGGTAAGAAAATAAGGGGTCTTTTAGCCAGAATGGCCAGCAGGTCTGGATCTCCTCTTTCTGCAGATTGTGGTCTGATGAACAAGTGCACACCCTGCAGAGGATTAGATTAGACCTTCTACAACCAAGAGCAGCCTTCTGTTGCTTTGAGGGGCTGTCCTCGAATAAAGAAATTCGAAGTCAACTAACACTTGACTAATCAATTCATTGATTTAAATCGACAGATCTGTACAAATGAGTTTCTTCACAAAGAATCACACAAAAGCACCACTTTAAATCTGGTGTTAACCAGAGAAGTACATTTCTTGGAAATAAGTCATTCAGTATGAAAAAAAGCACACAGAATAACTAATCGACTCAAGAGATCTTTGTCGACTAGGACCAAAACGACGATAAGTTGACTAATTGACTAAGAGGGGGCAGCTCTCACGATGGAGAGGTTATTATATTATACATCATACAAAAGTTTGGGATCCCCTTTTGTATTGATGCTTTTCTTTTTTCCATCAATATTAGCTATTTTAATAGCAACACGTCTGTTAATTCCAGCTTGTTATTGGCTGCATTATTTTGCCTTTGACACTGAAACAGTGAGTCAAGTGATGGAACTTTGACAAATAACAGTTGGCGCTGTGATTATGTTCAGCTTCTTGAGTACTCGTCATCGCAGTGATGTTGCCAGGTTTAGTACCATTGTGTCTGTGCAGAAACCAAAATCTGTGTTCACTGACCGTATCTGATAGACAGCGCTGTAGAATGAACACAGAAGGGCTGGGTGGATGTATACATTGTTGTTTATCAAGAAATAGTTCCAGAATGTTAACTTCCCCCAAAACTACAAACTGAGATTTTTATATTTCCGTTTACAAATTTATAAAAGTAGGCACTTGAAGTCAGACTAGCTGTTTCCCCTTGAGACTAATAACAAGTGCATTCACATACACTTACATATTTGAATTTTAAAGATAATATCTCTGCAAACACACTCTTTTTCGACATTTTTCTATTAAAAAAGCAGATAAACCCTACAAGAAGTGGAGACAGTGTCGTAAAACCTCCACACATCTTTTGATGTGTGTCTGCAAAACAACTATGTGGTAAACCTTTAAATGTATAATGATGTAAAACGATATTTACTTGCTACTTCGTCAGACTTTTATTGGTTGGCTATTCCAAAGACTGTCTGTTGTGGAAAACCCCAAAGCTCCTTATAATTCCCTCTGCATTTGTGTGTTTTATCCTGTTTAGTATTAACACTACACACTCAACATCACTGCTGAACACTTTGTTAAGTGCATCATTTTTTCCCCTATCTTCCAGGTTGCCATTGTTTCAATTAATTTCACTACAATATGTAAATCAACTTTAGCCAGGTGATCAATCACAGTTATTATCAGGAATGCATTGATTTTTTTTTTTGGGGGGGGGGGGGGGGGGGG
>NW_022280132.1:935885-950084 GCF_004355925.1 Anarrhichthys ocellatus
TTATTATTGGTAATGCAGTACACAGTCTTCCAATCAATGGGCAATTTGAAATGCATTACCTTGTGATGAATATGTGACTTTAACTAAGCTAATTTTGCCAAGTTATTTTTCATGAATGGAAACTAATGAAAACCCATTGGAAATGAATTATCTTTACTGCATATGGTATACTTTGGAAAAAAAAATATGACGTTATTTGTACTCAACCAAAACATGCAAAACCTCCCGCATGCTTCTTCAGCTTTGCCCAATACTTAATGGAGTCATGGGTCAAGTAAAGGTTGTAAATCTTGACCTCCTAACTATGTGTGGTTGGATCTTTGTGTGGTCCTTCTTCTTACCCACAGGAGTTTTCTCCAGCAGGTACAGGTAGCTGGCAAAGAACTCACTCCTCATCGCGTGGTGCAGGTGGAAGGACATGCTGTGGCGACACATGGTGGCATCCGTCTCTTTCCAGCGATCCGAGAACGCCTGGTGAGCGCCCTTGTATGCTAAGTTGGGCAATGAGCTGCCAGTCGTATCTTGAAGTGAAATCTCCATTTTGGCTGTATGTGCACCCCACAGAGCGGTGGGAAGGTGTTTGACCGAGCGATGGTGGAGGAGAGTAACACTGTTGGTTTTTTACGCTGCTGTTACTCCAGCTGCTGCTATATCTGTCTAGCTAGTGTTCAACATGTCTCAACCAGCGTTCAAGTGATCGGCAGAGATCTTTTTCAGGGGGCAGTGCTCAGGACCCCTGCCAGATTTACAGATCACCTGCTAGGGACACTGACTTTGAGGGAGGGGGCTGTCTCTGGAAGACACAGAGGCGACTGACTTTCAGCTGCACACGAGTCTATACGTCTGACCTCAAGGCAGAGATGACATATAATGTCTTCAAATTAGCAATGTCTTCTCATGTTTGTATACACAACTCCACAGACACCAGAGAACAAAGAGTACAATATATGCTCCAAGTCATCTTATTCTCTTAGTACATAGACCAAACTGAACATGTGATTTAACCCGGTCTCCACACTTCTGAGTCTCACCCTCTATATGTGCCACTCTTATTGACCTCTTTTGGGTTGACACCTTGAAATCTGACCTCAGGATGAGTTACAGCAGTTCAGGGGTTTAAGTAGCTGTTTGTAGTGCCCATTCTTGACTTATCATATAAATGGAGAGCTTTGCAGACAGCATGTTTAAACCTCAATGGCTGCAGTTGTCTGTTTTGATGTGTGGGATAAGGCATCTCAAGAACTGCATGCCGATCTCATACTGTCAAACACTAATAAACAACCTCTATCTGCCCTTGTACCCCTATAAATCAGTCAGTCACCAGGAAATACAAATACCGTATATTTTTGACCCCTAACACAAATGATATTCTAATATATCCATCACGAGCCACGGACTAAACTTAGTGCAGTGACATCAGCTGTCACTGGTGCTGAGACAAGCGAATACATTGAGGAGAGCAGATTTATTATGTTACAGTATTGATTACACCTACTTGCCATTTGTTTATATCCTCACTTGTAACTAGATACATGGCAACATACATGGCCTATTAAGAGATCTCAAAAGTATAATTTCATTGAAACAATTAAACAAATCTACAAGTGCATAACAAATAAACTTGTTTAATGGATTTTCTATAATCAAGTCATATTTCTCTTGAATGTGGTGCAGTGATCTGCCTTCGTCTTCATTCAAGAGTTCATTTAACAATAGAGTATATTAGAAAACACTGTGGTTGATGTGAAACCTTATGTAATGAAAAAGCAGTCTGAGAAAACTGAAATTTGAAGAGAATCTACTTGTTGGACTGAAGGATTGGTAATAAGCAGTGAAACACATTCGAAATTGACAGATCCTTTTTAAGGTCATGTTTGAAGTTATGTAACGTTAAGCTGACTCACCTTGGCGGCTTCTATTACCGCAGCCTGCAGGCAGACCATCCATCTCATCCGCAGATACAGTCCTTTAACAGAAAATGTTTTTTTTATACTTATTAGTTGCATATTAACTATTTTTATTTATTTTAGAAAGTGTTTCATAATTTGACCATCTGGTTCTGAACATTTCATTATCCCTCTATCTCTGTTAGAGCTGCATATTGCCATCTTTGCACATCTACTAGATGGATTGGCTCAAAGTTTTGTACATACATTTATGGTTCCCAGATGATGTGTCCAAATGACTTAAGTGATCCTCCAACTTTTCTTCTAGTGCCACCATGAGGATCACATGTGTGGTTTTGAGTGAAATAAAACAATGACTATTGGATGGATTTTCATGAAATGGCCTCTTAAGTCCAAGTTACAACCCTGCTGCAACTGTTCAGCTTCAGAGCAGGTAGAGATGGAGGAAGCATTCAGATCCTTTACTTAAGTCAAACTAATAATACTACACAGTAAAAATACACTGTTACAAGTAAAAGTCCTGCATTAAATATGTTACTTGACTAAAGTAGAATCAGGAAACTTTACTGAAAGTAGAAAAAGTAGAACAATGTCCCCTGTGACTGTTCCTAATTATTTGGCTACTCATGAATTATTGTAAAAGCAGGATTTTGCTGTAGTTGGTTGAGGTGGAGCTCAGTTTGGACTATTAACTAAGGATTATTTGTATTATGGATTAATCTGCTGATTGTTTTTTCCATTAATCAATTGTTTGGTTTGTGAAAATAGTGAGAAATGCTGTGACAATTACCCAGAGCCCAAAGAAGTGACACCTTTACAATGTTTGTTTTGTACAACCAACAGTCCAAACCTCAACATTATTACATTAGAAATATTACAAAGGAAAGCAGCACATCTTCAGATTTAACAAGCTGGAGCCATGAAATGTGTTTTAATTATGTTTCCGTCAATTGACTAATGGGCCCTTTTCACAGCAGCGATTTTGACATGTCATAGCAGGGTAAAGTTTAACACAGGTGTAGCTAATTGATGAAGTTAATTAGGGCCCCATTCTATTTAGAGTGTCACAGCCATTTCAGTGAGGCAGCATACACAATGCAGGGCCATGCCCCATCTACATGGAACAGGGGCTAAATTAATGTTATAAATTACACCTGTGTTAACCCTGCAATGGCATGGCTGCTGATAAATTAACGTGTATCGTTACTAAAACTGTTGGGTAACGCTCTCTTTAATTTAATTAATAGCAAAACATATTTTAAAACCTCTCATATGTTTTGTGTAACGTTACCAAAATTAATTTGTGAATTGACTAACGGTAATAAAGCTGTAAGATAAATGTACAATATATACCGAGGTGAGATACCTAACTTTTACAGTAGAAGTGGTATGAAAAGAAAAGACTCAGATAAAGACAAGTTCTGTTTTTTCAGTACTTGTACTTGAATGAACTTAACGTTAATACACATGATGCAAAGCTTGGCCTCCCTGTGCTGCTGGTTTCCATTAAGCTCGTCCTCCGTGACTACAGGTGGCAGCAGTGGCAGATTGCTGCAGATAACAACATTGCATGCTGGGAGCTGGATGAGTCGCCGCCCTGGCAACAAGCTGCAAAAAAAACCAAAAAAAACATCCGCCCTGTCTTCATCAGCATCAGCTGGCCCCGTTTGAGACGCAGACAGTTTTAATGTGGACTTTCATTTGAATCTAAAATGGACAGTTTGCCAGCAGGAGGTCCGCGGTATCTGAAAAGGTAACCGCTGCTAACGCCGGCTTGTTTCCGTGTGTAGTGAAACCTTTAGCGAGCAGGTCGATGAAGCAGCGGGATGCTCCGCTGCTTCATCGAAAGAACAACAAGCTGTTTAAATGAGCGACTACTCCGTTTCAAATATTCATGAATATGTATTTTTGTGTTGGTACGACCAGCTTAAAGTATCCAACAGTAGTACCGTTAGCATAGTATTAGCTGACCATATGTCTGTCTTGCGTGTGTAACGGTAATGTGACGTCATGGACCGTGATGTACTTTAATCAATGAAAACAACATTGATTTATAGGTTCATAGGTTTTACACATTACACAAACAGTACATACATCAACATATTAAATGCATTCAAACATCGTTCAATTTCCTTGCATGAAACTTTTTTTGGTACCTGTTTTTAAAAATCATAATACATTCTGACCTCATCTGGTGAGCTCTTCTGAATCTTGACTCCAACACAATGAAAAGAATCACAGTTGTGGCTGATTTGAAAGCACTGTATCTCAACTAGGCAAATTGAAGTGAATCCACCCAGAATGAGCATTTAGTACATCTTACTGTACTACTACTGTGCTATTCACTGTTGGATTATATGTTTTATCTTCAGCCAATGCTTACTTTGTCTCTGTATGACCCACAGGAGAGTGAAGGGATGTACTCTTGAGGTCCACCCCACTGAGAGAGCCCTCGTGGTTCAGTATGAGGTGGAGGCCACTGTCTTGGGAGAGCTGGGGAACCCTATGGTTGGAGAACGCAAAGAGTGTCAGAAAATGTGAGAAATAAACACTGTCAGCTAATTCAGGATTAAATCTTACTGAGTTTCTTTTTAACTGCGTACAACTTAGTTACAGTGATTTGTAAGATGACAGTTACACCGTAAGAAACATACCTTTCTTCAGATAAATTATGTTCTCGTGTCCAACAATATCAATCGGTTTCTGTATCCTGATTTTATTTTGTACCTTGCATCTGAGAACCAGGTGCTCAATGTTTCTCTCAAAAGCTGTAATTTCAAGTGTCTATATGTTTGTCCTTCAGTATTCGCCTGAAAAGCCTGAACGCCCACACAGATACGTCCTCTTTGGCCCAGAAGGTTGTGGAGGAATGTCGTCTGATTCCCTCGTCCAAGCTCCACGAGGTGGAGCAGCTGCTCTTCTATTTGCAAAACCGCAAACAATCAAATGGTATTGAGGAGTTTCATCATGGCTAACTAACTAACTAACATAGTTAGGGTTAGTATTCCTCAGAGTAAAAGTCACAAGAGGCCTTTTTGTGATGCTAAATATTTCCTTTCACAGACATCCAAGAGAAGAAACGCATCTCACCTCAAGACTCCACACCTTACGCAGGAGTGGAGGTAGGAACTGAACTGTACAGTATACAGGACTGTGTGTGTGTGTGTGTGTGTGTGTGTGTGTGTGTGTGTATGCATTTCTGAGGATATTTCGCAGTCCTGAGGCTGAACTCTTTTATTTCCCTTCAGCTGGACGAGGTGGCGAGCATCAACAGCATCGATGAGTATGTGGAGCTGCTGTATGAGGACATCCAGGAGAAGATCAGAGGAGCCACGCTCATCTTCCAACTGGCTCGCAACCCGGACAACCTGGAGGAGCTCATACAGAACGGTACCCTGCTCTGTTAAATAGAGAATTGCTTTGTTCAGCTTAAGAGGAAGAAAACATAATTCTTCATTTATCTATTCACTATCTATTCTCTATTCACGCAGAAATACAGAACCGCAGTAGAAATCCAACAACATGCTTCCAGCCAGCACCAAGGTGTTGATTATCCAAACTACTATTGATAGACAGTATATATGCCTTTTCTCAAATCATGGTACAAAAGATGTTTCAAGGTATCTCCTTCCTCAAATAATGAAGCAAAAAAACATTTTATATAGTTTTTCAATATATACAAAATATATACAAAATATATACAAAAAGTATACCAAAGTATGTAGTTCTCAAATACACATTACAAGATTCCTTCTCTCCACTGGCTCCAAGGGCTGGGTATCAATCAAACTTCAATACTTTTATGGTATCTGTTAATGTCTGGTCAGCTTCATAGTTCTGTTTTCTTTCTTGGATCGCATAATTCAAGACCTAAATCAAAATTTTGCCGAATTGGCTAAACATTAGGCAGCAAACAAGTATATTTCAGTGTCGGTACCAAAGTTATCGAATTATCGAAAGTTATCAAGAGAGCGCTAAATAAATAAAAAATGCCTCGTGATAACGTGACTAAAGACTAAATCAATAGATTCATTCACATTTCAGTTACTAATGAGTGAAAGATTAGCTAAGCACAGTTTATAGTTTGCAGATCGACGTTCACAAGGGTCCATGTGATATCTGCCTGTGTCCGCAACATGTTTGCCTCTGCAGACACACACTGTAAAACAAACAGAACCATGTCTGCTGTCCATGTTCGTCCCTTCACTAACTGTAGGTGTAGATATCTTTTGCCTCTACTCTACCCTGCCTTTTTTTTTTTTTTTTGAGCCTTCAACAGCATCTCACGGTCTTCCTCGACAGATGGCGTTTGCTCAGGTGGTCGTATACGGAGGGAAGATGGTAACGCCTGTCATGATATGGCGATATAATAATATCTCTGTGATAACCGAGCAAACTCCATCTGCAGAGGAAGACCAGGATCAAGGTCAAGGTCCTTTTCATCCTCAATTATTCAGAGTGTATTAATTTTCTGTAAATAATCTTTTTCCTGGCAAAGTGAAGCCAGTTGCCAAAGTTGAAAAGTGCAAACCTCACTCATATTTCAGATTGTCAAGCAAAAAGCCAGATTTGGAAGAAACGGGAGTTTTGATAATGAAAATATCGCTTGAGTGTAGAATCCGTTGACTTTCAACAGCTCGTCCTCTCGGCTCCCCTTTTCAAAGAAAACAAACCTCGGCTTCAGTTCTGCTCCCTTCCGTGACAACCGTGCTGTTTCTTCCGCAACAGCACGGAGCCATCATCCTCTGCAGCCGCGGCGAGATGCCACGGCTTCATTTGTATCTGTCATAATGCGTCGTCGGCTCACTCCGTCTGCCGCGCCGCATCAACCGGTCCGATGTTGATAAGACCCGAGTGTTCGTGTGAACCGAGAGGCCTGGGGTCGACGTGGAAAGAGGAGACGGACCCTGGGACGCACGTCTTTGCGCTGAGAAGCCCCCGTAGCACACAATCCTTGGGAGCCTCCGACCTCATCGCATTCCCCCACGCTTCTTTAAATCAACCTCCGGCTGCAGTGTTCGGTCTGACTGATTGAATTCCACACGCAGGCGCTTTGCATTTAGTTTTTCTTTTGACATCTGTGGTCCTTCATTCTTGTCTCGCCTTCTCTTTGTATGACTTTCTTTTTGTATAAGGGCCTTTGTGTGTTTGTATGTCTTTATTGACGTGTGTTTGTGTGTCTGTGGTTAGAGGCGGCCCTTGGAGCCCTGGCCAGAGTTTTGAGGGAGGACTGGAAGCAAAGTGTGGACCTGGCAACAACCATCGTCTCTGTCTTCTTCTGCTTCTCCAGGTAAACCGGCACGTCAAACACATGCAGAGGGCCACAAGTATCTGACTATCCCTTCATTCCAAATTTGTATTTTTAAACTTTATTTTATAGTCTCCACTTCTTTATGGCTGCATATGGTGTAAATGTCCTCATGTGCCCATGCCTGCAAGGACCGTCTACATGCAGCCTAAAAATGTAGAGTCGCATGGAGCGCCTGTACTGACAAGCATGTGTATCCTTCCGTGAATACAGACATCCAATGTAGTCCACATACTGGTTTTGGACTACATCCGTGCCTTTTTAATTTGTTGTGATTAACTAAACTAGGGCTGGACTAGGATGGAATAATCAAATATCTCAATATTTTTGACCACATGCCTTGATATCGATATTGCATTAAGGTAATATGGTCTTTTGCATTTGGAGCACAAACCCAGTTTACCAGATTAAGGCAGTCATAACATTTTACCAGCCGTATGGTTGCCTTCCTTCTGTGCACTATTTCTAAATTTAAGTTGTAACAGCGCCTGAGTCTGCTCTCTTCTTTTTTCACTGCTCTCCCCCTTACTTACAGTAGTCCTCCACCTTTGGCAGCGTAGCTAGTACTGAAGTTTCACTCTCCAACTGGGGGTTAGGAAACCCTAAAATTAGCCCTCGCTAGAATAATACATAAACGTCTGTCAGAGCTGATTTAGGCAGCGAGAGGACGTGTACGTCTGAAAACTGATCGTCGCTCTTGGCTCGTGTCCATCTCCATGTTATGCTGTTTGGATTGTGAAACGGTTCAAGTTGGACTGATTATAAGTCGGACCCAGGACATACTGTTTGACTGAATGTGTTTTGACTTTGACAGTTTACTTTGTAAACTACTTCAGCGGTGACGGATTGGGTCATTTTAATGACAGCTCCCAGCTGGAATCCCCAATTCCGTTTTGAAAATACACTTTTGGATAAATGGAAGTCTTTTTCTTTCTTTTTCTCTCTCTCGTTGCCTCTTCATTTCCTCGTCTAGTTTCTCCCAGTTCCATGGCCTGGTCACACATTTCAAGATTGGGGCCCTTTGTATGAATATCATTGAGCATGAGCTGAAGAGGTTCGACCTCTGGCAAGACGAACTACAGAAGAAGAAGAAGGCCTATATCCTTTTCTAAGAGTTGTGCAACTGAAAGATCTTTCCTCTAAAAGCCAGTTTCTACTTAATAGAATAGATGATGTCTGTATGGAAAGAACGTTTTCTTGTATGTAACCTAATACTTCCAGTAGCTGGGTTATTATGGTATAGTTTTAATGTTTTCTGTGTAAATTTGATTTGCTTGACTGATCTCACATGAAGAATTCTCTGAGAACCAAAATCTGAAGAAGGAACACGAGAAGTCTTTCAGAAAGTACCAGAGCCTTCTGACCAAGCAGGAGCAGCTTCTCAGAGGTAACTGTGGGAACTTTGTACCCCCTGATGATGTCAAGCTTATCTGACCTGCAGTGTCCACCAGCAGGCTGTTGTAGATACTGGAGTCGTGAGGGGTCAGTGTAGTCCTCTTCTAAGCCCGGCTAATTGAATTGGCCAAACACCAGTCTGCTCACTTAACCTTTAACCTCTGCAGCCACTCAGTGCTGCCGGTTGGGCTATCGACAAAAGTTTCCAGAGTCATCAAATGTGTTTTGGCTGAATTTTGGGAATGTTTGGACAAAGTCATGCGTATGACATCTAGAATACTGTGTGTGAAATGTAATTAGACAGACATTTAAGTGTCGGTGTCGCTGATACGAAAGTCTAAGTTAGCGTCTTATAGCTGCAATGAATACATTATATGTGATTTAGTTATACAGCACTTTTCTAACAAAATGTAAGTACTTCCAAATTAAAATAGTTAAGCGCAACATATGAAACCAGCAGGATTGTATCAGAAATACTGTTGATATAATGAACAAATAGATTTTTTTGTCATTTGCTAAGCAGTTATTGGGGAAGTTCTGGGTCTCCAATGAGAGGGTTTGCTGCTTTTCTCTGTCTTAATCATTTGAATCTGAATGTCTTTGAGGTTTGGATCATTGTTCAGACTGAATTTGGACTCTGCTCTGTCGGTTTTTATACACTAAACAAGTAATTGATTCTTCATTAAGTTAATTGACAGATTATGCCCCAAGAGGCACAAGAAAAGCTACAATAAATCAGAAATGACTTCCAAAATCCAAAACAACAGTAAGGGAGTGCGTTACAGCTAAATGACTTCTGTTCTAGAAACAACTTGTGTTTGCCAGGCTGATCTTTATGTCTCTGACACGTTTGACCCCGTAGTTGCTCTGTGCCTGCTGCTGAACCTGGCTGAAGACACCCGCACTGAGCTGAAGATGAGGAACAAAAACATCGTCCACACGCTGGTGAAGATCCTGGACCGGGAAGACGAGGAGCTGCTGCTGGTGGTGGTGTCCTTCCTCAAGAAGCTCTCCATCTTCCTGGAGAACAAGAATGACATGGTGAGACAGAGGAGGGGTGGAGTGAAAGTTACAACACTCTCCTCCTTTTTCCTTGCATCTTAACTGAAGCGCTGATATACACAGTGCCTTGCAAAAAGTTTAGAACCCTTTATACAGCCCAATATCACAAATTAACACTTAAGCTCATGAATGGTGCGGACAGTTAAGGTGGAAAGTTTTACAAAGAAACTATTAAAGCTTGCAGCCGCTTGCGCTTTTTCTCTGAATTTGAGAAAAGGCAAGTAGGACATTAATCATGGATTTGTTAAGGAAAATGAAAAAATATTCCCGCAATTAAGTGTTACATAAAACCACTCTTGCATCAACAAAATTTGGATTTAATTAAGTGTTTGCTAAAGCACATCCGCCAAACTATTCATTGTTTAAAGACCATGGCGTCTGTGTTGTTTTGAGTTTTTTTCTGACTAGTACAGTCAATCTCCTAAATTAGACCTTCACATCTCTAATGAATGTGCTCTTTAACAAGGTTGTTTTGAGATATTTAAACTACACTAGTGAAACTTAAAAGGAAACAATCACTCTTCATTTGTTCTGTAAAACACTCCCAAAGTCATGTTGACAAATGGCTGTTCCGCTGTAGAAATGCCAGTTGAAACCACGCTTATCAAATTTCAATTTAATAAATGCTTAGAAGGTCCGCTTTTGGCCACGTGTCCCACAGCGCTTGTACAGGCGCCGACTTTCCCCTAATCCAGCCCCACCTGGTTCCAATCTCACTCAGTTTGTGGTTCTTTATCAAAGCCAGACCCAGTTAGGAACTGGTTTTATCTCCTCGTTTCCCCTTCGGTGTATCTTTGATTCAGATTAAAGAAGCCTTCGGGGGGTTTAGACCCACTCAAGCATGTGTCCAGCAGGAAAATAGTGGTTTCAACACTTTGACTGGGTTGAGTATATCAGTTTACACAAGGGAAAAGGGATTCCATTTAAGGACATGGATGTTTAATTGATTAAAAAAAAAAGAAAGACTTAATCACTTAATGATGCTGTGTGTCTTTAGGTTTTATTTACTCAGCAAACATATTTTTCTCCAAATCAGATAAGACTTCAACGCAGTCTGATATTTTGTTCCCGTCACTAATGAAAGGGGAATGTCAGTGGTAATTGACACGGGCTGCACTTGATTATGCTGCTCGTGGTCTGGTTTGTGATGGTGCGACTGGAGCTGGTTTCGCACACAGTAGCAGTGGGTGCGTTTTTTAACTGGGAGCAGGTTGCGTCACCGTGATATCTGGCTGCGGGGAGACCACAGGAGAGAGGGGGGGGGGGGAGACAGACAGACAGACAGACAGACATGTTAACAGGCAGCACCGGACTGACGAGTGCCGCTCTGTCACACTGACACTCACAGTGGCGACATGTAGTCCAAACGCTACCATGCTGGTCACATTTTCACACATCAACGATCCCCTAAAGAGTCGGCAGGCATGAGTTTGTGTTCAGAGTCATCAGCTCAACACTTCCACCTGCCTGTAGGTCATGTGAACCTTCTCCAAGCTGGACACCAGGCTTAACAAAGGGAAAAGGCAAGATGTCAGTGTTTTATGAAGATGTTTAGTAACTATCATATCAGAGATGATTCAGAGTTATCATTTATAATAATTATGACAAATCCCTGTATTTACATTCAGGAGTGTTTTTCAAAGTGGTCGCATGGTAGAGTGTAAACTGACTGATACTGATAAACTGACATTAACAGATAATGTAAGGCAGTAAGGAAAGTAATCATTCCATTTTGTGTGATCATTTCATGAATTTTATTCTGCTGATGTCTCTTTTAAGGCTGCACGTTCCAGTAGAAAATAAATTAAACATAATTATATATTAACTTCTGACAAAAGTATCCCATTACTTTACATTATCTTGATGATCATTTAATCTAAAATTGGAAAAATGAAATTAGTTGCCATGAATTATAATCAAATATACCGTGAATCACATGACACCTGTGTTGTACATATATACAGCAAGTGTTGGAAGAAGTACTTCACTCCTTCACCTAAAGAAGAATTCAAAAATACTCAAACTACATTCAAAGTCTACTGAAGTAAAAGTACAAAAGTATAATCAGCTAAACTTACTGAGTTGTCAAAAGCAAAAGTAGTCATTATGCAGAATACTACCACCTTGTACCACATGGCACTATGTACAGTAAGGTTATGTTGTAGAGCTGGATTGTTTTGTAATATTACAGATGTCCGTGTGCTTCTGGAGCAGAACCTGTAAGTTAGGTTTTTTTTGTCTGTTGTCTGCAGGCTGAAACATTTGCCGTGGAGAAGCTGGCTCGGCTGGTTCCCTGCGATCACGAGTACCTCCTGAGCACCAGCTTGCGCCTCCTGCTCAACCTATCCTTCGACACGTCGCTGCGCAGCCAGATGGTCCAGACAGGACTCCTTTCCAAGGTCTCCTCACTGCTCGGTAATCGATCTGACTGCGTACTGATTGTTTGTTCACGACTATCTGTGCTTGTTCCTGTGGATGTGTTTGTACCGGCTCATTGTGTGTTTACGACCAACACGAGAATTGCTCATCCATCCCGAGCCGCCGGTGGAGCCTTTAATCTGTTATAACTGAGGCGTATGTGCAGGTGCAGCTTTTACACAGCACCCAGGCCTCGAAAGAGTCTCTGGTGCCCATTAGAGCGGTGACTTCCTGAAAGCTCCAGAGCGTGCGATCGGTGCGTCGTCTCATCCGCGAGGTCATGTGACACGGTCAGAAGCATCTCTGACGGGCCTTTTGAAGCCTCTCAGGGGGAGGCTCGGGTAACGGCGCATAATTAATACAATATATTTGTTAGAATAACATGCCAGAGCCTCTGCACAAATGTTGTTTTTGCAGGAGCAGGCCGGAGAGGTGGAGAGGTCTTCAGAGATTTAGAGAGGGCTGTTTTTTTGGGGCAGTGGCAGGTTGGGGGTTGCTCATACAGGAAGCGAGGCGCACACATAATATTAGTGAACACTGAAATATTACGCCTGCTCACAGTCTTGACACTGTTGAGTTTGCCTGTATTTGTGTGTTTGCGCATGTGTTTAATGCGCTCTGCATGTGAGCCGATGTGTCATTAATCATCTGCTTTCACTGCCGACTGTCCTCTTTTCGCTTGACGCACTCTGCGCGAGGACTCCTGAGGTCTTATCTCTAAAGAGAGAAGACAGCGAGGGGGCGGGTCTGTCAGCCTCCACTGTCTCCATCCAGACCTGACCCGAGGTCATGACCCCTGATGATAAGATGAAAGTTGGGGGGGGAGCCTCCGCTTTCATCATCACCTCCCACTTAATCCATCCCACCACCACCTGAACTCAACAGGAAGTAGAAGATTCCTCTTTGTCAGCTGCACATTATTATGTTTTTCGTTAGCTAGCGCAGAGACAGTTTTGACAATTAGTCGATCAGAAGTTAATCGATAATTTAGAAAATCTGTTAATTGTTCAAGTCATGTATCGAGCAAAACATTGTCTGCTTTCAATGTGAGCATTTGCTGCTTCTCTCTCTTTTACATCATAGTAAATTGAAAATCGTTTGGTATTCGGTTGGTCGGGCAAAACAAGACATTTGGAGTCACTTGGACTCTATAAACTATGATGATAACCTCTTTAACCCATGCCCAAATCGATTTAGACTTTTGCACACACCCGCCTATGATGACACCCAGTAAAGTGTATGAACAAATTTCACTCTTGGAGTATATGAGGGCCTTAAAGTCATGACACCGTGGACTGTGCGCATGGAACAAAAGCACTGTCTGAACCTGTATGTCCAAAATACCATAACAAAACAGAAATATTTATTTTCTCTCTTATCCCTAAAATCACATATCAGAATAAAAGTTAGGTTTATTTATCAGAGATACCAAACATTCTCTGGTTTCGTGTGTTGCCTTTTGTCTTTTAGTCTTTGGGTTTGGACTGTTGGACGCATAATACAAATAATTGGAAAATATCACCTTGGACATTTTATATATACAAATATAAATAATCTGTTTATCCAAAAATAATAATCTTCAGATGTATTAATAATAAAACACAATCACTTGTTGCAGCCTCATTTCCAGCATTGCCCAACAGCACGTTGACTGTCATTACATTGCAAAAGACAAACCAGGAGACTTGAGTGGGGGTGGGGATCTCTTTAAGAACTTTTTACCCAGTTTAAGTGGTGCGTGATGTCTCCGAAGACCAAACCCAGCTTGCTTATTTATCCAGAAAATACAATAACAACGGCGCAGTGATGTCGGCAAAGCAAACCCAGACGCCTCTTAATGTGTGCGGGTGTAATTTTACGAAGGTTAGGCGGTTTTAAATCAGGCTGGGGTGTAATTGGAGTTTAGCTCGCCCACTAACTGCCCCTGAACAGTCTAGTTAATTCTTAACAGCTCCCCCTCACCTTTTTTTTCTCCTCTTTCTTGCCCCAACCCGACCAGTGTTTTGAACATTTAATGGGATCTCTCTCGTCCCCCATAAAGGATCCTCCATGTTCCGACCGTGTGTGTGTGTGTGTGTGTGTGTGTGTGTGTGTGTGTGTGTGTGTGTG